>NC_051071.1:2992500-3182500 GCF_004664715.2 Peromyscus leucopus | reverse complement strand
GTATGCATGGAAAATTCAGAGGCCAGGAACTGCCCATCCTGGGTCTGGCTTGTGACAGCCAAGTATGAATATTAGCAAGCACTACACCCACAACCTTAGCCTTACAGGCTGTTCCACTGCCTGTTTGCTTTCCACTGCTACGATAAACACCATGAGCAAAAGCATCCCGGAGAGTTAAGGGTCTGTTTGGGTTACATGTCCTAACCGCAGTCTCACAGATGGAAGTCAAGATGGGAACTCTGGAGGTGGTCATCTGTTAGGAGCTGATGCAGAAGCCATAGAGGAGCGCTGCTTACTGCCTTTGCTCCACGAGGCTTGTTCAGCCTGCCTTCTTATACCACTCAAGACCACCCCGCCCAGGGGTGACACTACCTCCACTACCTCCAGTGGGCTGGGCCTTCTTGCATCAATTATTAATCAAGAAAAGGCCCCTAAAGCCTCGCCTGCAGGCCAATCTGATGGAGGCAGTTCCACAGTTGGCGTTCGCTCTTCCCAGATGATGCTAGCTTGTATCGAGTTGAAAAAACAAAACAGCACAGAGGCTGAGATGGGCCAGCCTGGGCTACACAGTGAGACCTTGTGAAGAAAGAAGGAAAGAAAGAAAGAAAGAAAGAGAGAGAGAGAGAGAGAGAGAGAGAGAGAGAGAGAGAGAGGAAGGAAGGAAGGAAGGAAGGAAGAAAGAAAGAAAGAGAGAAAGAAAGAAAGAAAGAAGGAGGGAGGGAGGGAGGAAGGAAGGAAAGGAAGGAAGGGAGGGAGGAAGGAAGGAAGGAAAGAAAGAGGAGGAAGGAAGGAAAAAGGTAGGAAGGAAGGAAGGAAGGAAGGGGGAGGGGAGGAGGGAGGGAGGAGGAGGGAGAGAGGTGGAGGGAGAAGAATCTACAGATGAATAGAGTTGATTTAAAGGAGGCTTAGATGCATGGTGGAGATCAGCCAATAGGAGACCAGGAGTTTCCCAGGAGAGGGAACTCCTCCTGTCAGTGACCGAAGACTGGAAACCAGAAGGGAGTTGGTGGCAGATGGCTCTCCCCTCAGCTCACTCAGGGTGCTGTCCTTGTACACACCCCTCTCCTCCACATGGGTCTTCTGGGGAGACACCCCTTGCCACATGTCTACATATAGTATGTGCTCTTCTCAGGCTGACACCTGTCCGTCAGTGTCTTTGAGTCATTGCTATAGTGGCCGCAGTGGCCATAGTAACCTACAATACACCAAACCTGTTGCCATAGACCCTGCCGATGGAGCTGTCCAGCAGAGGTCTCAGCAAGGCTGTCGGTGGTCAAGAGCTGGGCCTGCCTACACCTCTCTGCTTCCTTGGGCATTCCAGTCACAGGCTCTGAATTCTCCTCCTGTGCTCCCGGGTACATGAGCAGGGCGAAAACCTTCACCACACATTCCTTTTGGTACATATATGAAAAACATGGTTTCATCTGTCAGGAAAAGAATTCTTAGCTGACTTCTGGACGTGAAGTTTTGTCCATATTTTGAGATTTTTTTTCCCTCTTGCTTTCCATTTAATTTATGCCTGACTTCAGCGGCTTCTCCAACACAGAGTGTCTACTTGGCTGACTTAACAAGGCCCTCAGGCTGGGTACATGAGCAGCAGGTGTTTATTATCACACAGCACTGAAGGCTGATGGCCCGGATGAAGGAGAGACAAGGTTGGTCCCTCCTGGGCCTTCGCTCCTTGGTAAAGGCATCTTCTTCCCGAGTCCCACGAGCTCTTCCCCTGTGTGTCTGTATCCTCATCTCTTCTCAGAAGGATGCTGATCAGATTGACCAGGACCCTCCTGTGTGACCTTGTTTTACTTTAATTATCTCTTCACGGGCTCGGTATCCACATTGTGCTGGCTAGTCAGTCTCATGTCAACTTGACACACGAACTAGAGTTATCTGAATGGAGGGAACCTCAATTGAGAAAATGCCTCCATAAGATCTGGTTGTAAGGCATTTTCTTAATTAGTGATCAATGGGGGAGGGCCTAGCCCATGGTGGG
The DNA here is from genome assembly GCF_004664715.2 of Peromyscus leucopus. NCBI lineage: Eukaryota > Metazoa > Chordata > Mammalia > Rodentia > Cricetidae > Peromyscus > Peromyscus leucopus. Next base: position 3,180,510 of record NC_051071.1, on the reverse strand, counting down.
TGGTGCCATCCCTGAGCTGGTGGCCATGGGTTCTATAAGAAAACAGGCTGAACAAGCCAGGGGAAGCAAGCCAGTAAGCAGCACCCTTCCATGGCCTCTGCATCAGCTCCTGCCTCTGGGTTCCTGCCCTGCTTGAGTTCTTGTCCTGACTTCCTTTGATGATGAACAGCAATATGGAAGTGTAAGCCAAATAATTTCCTACCCCCAATTTGCTTTTTGGTCATGGTGTTTCATCACAGTAATAGGAACCCTAACTAAGACAAATTGGTACCAGGATTGTGGGGCACTGCTGTGACAGACCTGACCATGCTTTTGGGAGGATTGTGGAAGGACTTTGGAACTTCAGGCTAGAAAAGCCACTGAGTGTTGAGAGCTCAGCGGGATGTTCTGTGGGAGCTTGGAAGATAAGAATGTTGAGGAATGAGCAGGAGGCCGGGCGGTGGCAGCGCACGCCTTTAATCCCAGCACTCTGGAGGCAGAGGCAGGCAGATCTCTGTGAGTTCGAGGCCAGCCTGGGCTAAAGTGAGTTCCAGGAAAGGCACAAAGCTACATAGAGAAACCCTGTCTCAAAAAAAAAAAAAAAAAAAAAAAAAAAAAATGAGCAGGAGAAGAAGACCCACACGCCCTCCCAGGGCTCTTTTATGGTGAGCTAATACATAATGGGGTACAGAAGAGTGAGAGAGACAGAAAAGTTCATGTCCCATGAAGAGAGGCAGATCTGAAGAGATGAAGGCAGTGTGGATCAGGCTGAGGAGGGCGGCCTACTTCCCACTTAGGGTTATGGTGCTGTCTGGGCCTGAGCTGCTGCCAAGGGTCGTGTCTCGGCCCATGGCCCTGCTGCAGCCATGGTTTAGCCAAGAGGATAGGGCTGCATAGAGCTGACCCTGCCCTTCACTGGCTGCAACACTAGGGAGAACCGGCCCTGCCCCTCACCAGCTGCAGCACTCGAGAGAGCAGGTCCTGCACCTCGCCTGGGCAGCACGACAGTGCTGAACCCATTGATGGAGGCATGGGTGGGCTGGCTGGAGAATATGAACATCAGAGAGCTGGCCCTGCCCCTCATCCTCCATACAGTGGTGTGGACGAGGGAGAGATGCCCTCCCCTAACCCCTTGCAGTCTGTGGCAGGTGGGAGAGCTGTCTCTGACCCTCATCAGCTGCAGCATTGGGAAGAGTGGCCCCTGTACCTCACCTGGGTAAGACTGTAGAGCTGGCCCTGGTGATGTAGGTGTGGGTGAGCAGGCCCTGAGTCCTCAGAGCAGAACTGGCCTAGCCCCTTGCTGCTTACTACACAGGGTGAGTGAGCTAGCTGGGGTGGGGCTGGAGAACTTTCCCTGGTGGTGAGGATGGGGGAGAGCTGGCTAGCTGACCAATCCTGCAACCACCTAGGCTCAGAACCAGGGCTATGAGTTGGCCCATCCCAACATCCACCCCATCTGTGATCTTCTGGAGCATTAAAGGGACCACCAGTCCTGTGGATCCAAAGCTGCTGGATCTCCATGACACAGGGCAATTCAAGAGGCATCCCAGGGCGGGGCCCAGTATCCATTGTGTAGCAGAAACCAGAGGCCTCCAACCGGACCAATGACTCCGCAGTGAACATTTGCAGTAAAGATGTGTGGACTAAAGGGTAAACTGTGGGGCTCTGTCTTTCACATTACAGTTTCCACAATGAGATTTTTCTTTTTTCTTTCTTTTTTTTACTTTTCTTTCCTTTTAAATTTTATTGTGTTTTATCTTGGAGTGGGATTGCAAGGGCAGAGGGCAGATGTGAAAAGACAGGGAGATGAATGGGATTGAGATGCATGATGTGAAAATCCACAAAGAATTAATAAAAAGTTAAAATGTCGGGGGGAGGGGGAGGATGTTGAGAGCAGTGCAGAGGATGGAGGCCTGGTTTGTAAAGTTTCAGAGGGAAGTTTAAAGACTCTATCAGGGTTGTTTGGTATTTTAAGATTCTGCGGTTCTGGTGAGCTGAAGAATCAGCTGTGATTAACAAGATATCCGAACTACTAAAGCCAAACCTTTGCTTTGCTGGGATAGCGGTGATTGAGAAGAGGCCAGCACCACTGAAATCGATTCTTCTGGAAAGAGTTTCCTAAGAGTCAGCACACAAGCTGTGTTCCAGAGGCCACCAGGGGTTGCACCTTACACTGGCAGGCTAACTTGGTAGTGTAAGAATCACCCAGGTAGTACTGGTTTTGAGGCATGAAGGGGTCATGGAGAAGAGCTAAGGCTTAGTACTATGAGAGGCCAGGAGAGGCCATTGTTGAAGGTGCAGTCTCAGAGGCAGCTGAAGGCCCAGGACTGAAGGGGTCATGAAGAGAAGTTGAGGCTTGGTACCATGAAGCCTGTGAGAGGTTATTGGCAAAAGTGCCCAGATTAAAGGTGTGTCATCCCCCATCAAGATCCAGATTAAAGGCATGTATCTTTCTGCTTCCAGACCTAGATCACACATACAGCTGCAGTCTGAGGTTCTTGGGATGAAGACATCAACATACAATAAATTTGTGAGGGACACAAGTTGGTCCCCAAGATGGATCCAGAAGCAGGAGGGGTCAGAGTCTATGGTATGGAGAGACCTGGTGTATCCTAGCCAGACAGAGAGGTCTCAGATCTTGTGAGGTGACTTGAACACAGTGCTTAGCATGTATAAGTAGTGTGCCCCAGGGACCACGTGCATGGATCTACCAATAATTTCAAACTCCCATATTAAAAGGTCAATAGCAGAAGAAAGGGGTCATCTTACCTTGTCCCTGGGACTCTCAGTGCAGCAGGCAGTCTTACCAAGACCCCCTGCTGTGGACGTGACCAGCACTGGAGAGAGGTGGGGACTGATGAGCTGCTTTGGTTTCTTTCTTGCAGGGATCCCACAGCCTCAATTGTGATGCCTTGCATGGAAATCTGATCGACCACTGAGCCAGACATGACATGCCCTTGTTGACAGGAACCAGCAGTCCTGAGCCCAGGGTGCATGGTCCCCTCTTGCTCTACCTGGCTCCAGCCTTGCATACTCAGGGCCTCCATGAAACCTCCCCCCCCCCCAAGACCCTTAATGGCTCCAGTGAAAACCACTGAGTTGTGGAAGAAGTGAATGCTAGAAATGTCTGATGAATCATGTCTGTCACTTGGGCTCCAGTGTTGAACTCACAGCAGTGTGTGTGTGTGTGTGTGTGTGTGTGTGTGTGTGTGTGTGTATACACATGTTTACATATGTAATTGATTGTACAAGTCCATGAGGTGGAGCAGGGCAGAGGTCAGCCTCAGGGGCCTTCAATTGCTCTTCACCTCATTCTTTGAGACAGGGTCTCTCTCTGAACCTAGAGCTCATCAACTCAGTCAGATGAGCTGGCCAGAAAGCTCCCATGATCCGTCTGTGTCAACCTCTTCAGCACAAGGATTACATTTGCACACGGCTAGCTTTTGTCTTAAGAGCTGGGGATTTGAACTCAGGTCCTCATCCTTGTGCAGTCAGAACTTGACCAACTGAGGCATCTCCTCGGCCCCTGTTTGGTTATTTATGAAGATTGTCTCACCCTAAGAAGACTGGGCTTTCAAACGTATCGACATATTTGTCCAATATATACAAGGCTGAGACAAAGAGAAAACAGAGGTACTCAGTGGGGTGAGGTAGGAGGCGCAGTTCCCACATGGAAATAAGTATACAATGGAGAGAGAGAGAGAGAGAGAGAGAGAGAGAGAGAGAGAGAGAGAGAGAGAGAGAGAGAGAGAGAGAACAGATCTTTCCTTAGGCCCCTGAAGGGAACCCCCCAGCCCTGCTGACACCCTGATCTAACCCTCCAGCACTATGGGACAACCAATTATTGTTCTGTCTCCTTGGTTTGTGGAATGTTGCTATGGCATCCCCAGCAAAGTAATACACAGATGGTCCTGCCACTCACTCACGGGAGCTCTGTCTTCAGCAGGAAGATTCCTGGCGGCCAAAGCAACAAGGGCATCTGTTACTAGGCTCACCATTCCAGGCAGGCTAAGGCAGCCAGGTCCACAGAACTGACAGATCCATATGTTTAGCACAGTGCTAGGGACCCAGGCGGCGTTTGAAAAACGATGTCACCTGGAATTTTTCTTAGTTTTAAACTTTCTCCACTCACTTTCCCCTATAAAATCATCACTTTGAAAACCAGTAGGCTAGAGAGGATATGCCCCTCTAGCCCTGTGGTTTTTGGCTCTCACAACACTCTCCCGGAAGCTGGTGTCTGATTTCATGGTAGAGAAATCACTGCCAGGGGAATGCATGGGCTGTGGGCTCCAGTCAAGCCACAGGCTAGGCAGCCCTGTTTCTTAGGCATGTGTTATGGGGACTGTCCTCAGCGCTGGCTGCAGACCAGGAAGAAGCCACTCTGCTATGGCTTGACCTTCCCACTTGGATAAGAGGAAGGTGCCGTCCCCTCCCTCTGCCCTCCCCCAAGTGTTTTTTCTTCCATCTTGTAATGAAAACACGACCTCTCAGCCCTGATGGCTTCCTCTGGGAAGGCCCATTGGGCTCATGTGACTGATACTCCAGGCTGATCTGTGGCTTCAGTGGCAGTATCACCTCACTGAGCTGTGGAGGAGCTCAGGGCCCTTCTGAACCCCACACAGTCTATTTGGTAGCTTTTTCCAGCCTAATTGACTGCACCAGAGAAGAAGGGTCTGGACATCCCCACACTAAATCACCTCAACAGCCACCTTGAGGGAATGCTCTAGAATACCAGTTTATATGGTGGACCTCCCAACTTTGGTTCTCACACCAATTTGTAGTTTTGTTCAGGCAACAAGCAGACATTTCTTTTCTTTCCTTTTTTTTCCCATTCAGTACAGTTTTGATAACTTTTATTTTTTATTGTTTTTTTATTCATTTTACTTACAAACCACAGTTCCCCCTCCTCCCGCTCCCCCCTCCCCATCCACTTCTCATCCCTTCTTCTAACAGGGTAAGTTCTCCCATGGGGAGGGGGACAGCTAAGCCTGGTACATTCAGTTGAGGCAGGACCAAGCCCCTCCTCACTGCCTCAAGGGTGAGCAAGGTGTTCCACCACAGGTAATGGGATCCAGAAAGCCAGCTCCTGCACCAGGGATAGATCCTGATCCCACTGCCAGGGGCCCCTCAAACAGGCCCAGCTACACAACTGTCTCCCATATGCAGAGAGTCTAGTCTGGTCCCATGCAGGTTCCACAGCTGTCAGTCTAAAGTTCATGAGTTTCTTTGAGCTTGGCTCATTTGCAGACCTATTTCTTAACATATGGTGTGTGCATACATGCGTTCATATGTGTGTGCATGTGTGTCTGTTTGCAGGTGCTGATGTACATGTATATGTGTGCACGTGGAGGTTAGAGGACAACCTCAGTTATCACTCTTCAGATGCTGGCCACCATCTTTTGGCAGTGTGGTGGTTTAAATGAGAATGGCCTTCCGATGGGCTCATATGTTTGAATGCTTGGTCCCCAGTTGATGGAACTCTTTGGGAAGTATTAGGTGTGGCCTTGTTAGAGGAGGTGTGTCACTGGAGGTGAGCTTTGAGGCATCAAAAGCCAATGCCATTTATAATGAGCTCTCTGCTTCCCATTTATGAACTCTCAGCTGCTGCTCCAGCACCATGCGGGCCTGCCTGTGGCCATGTTCCTCACCATGATGGTCATGGGCTCTAACCCTCTGGAACCATAAACCCCAAATAAACTCTTTCTTCTGGGCTGGAGAAATGGCTCAGAGGTTAAGAGCACTGACTGCTCCTCCAGAGGTCCTGAGTTTAAGTCCCAGCAACCACATGGTGGCTCACAACCATCTGTAATGAGATCTGGTGCCCTCTTCTGTATACATAATAAATAAATAAATCTTTGGAAAAAAAAAAAACTCTTTCTTCTGTAAGTTGCCTTGGTCATGGCGTTTTGTCACAACAATAGAAAACTAAGATAGACAGGGATTCTCACTGGCCTGGAACTTGCTAAGCAGGCCAGGCTGGCTGGTCAGGGAGCCTTGGGACCCATCTCTCTCTGTCTCCCCAGTGCTGGATGACACATTGATACCACCATGCTCGGCTCCTCCTCCTCCTCCTCCTCCTCCTCCTCCTCCTCCTCCTCCTCCTCCTCCTTCTTAGTGTGAGTTCTTGGGATTAAGCTCAGGTCCTTATGCTTGCAAGGCAAACACTTTCCCAAATGATCTACCTCCACCTGGCAGACCTTTGGCCTTTGACCTTTGCCTCCCTGGGATATGGTGCCAGTGTGAATATTCCTTGTTTCCTTACTCGTCTGACATGACAGTCCCTAACCCTAGTACATTCAGAACAGCAGTCCTGAGAAGATACACACTAGTTGTGCATGTGGCCAGTAGCTTCCTCTGGTTCTCTTTGCCACCTTCCTCAGAGAGTGGTTGGGGACGGGTAGTCTGTCCTCTCCCACAGGTGGATGCAGTCACACTCTAACCCCAGAGAGTGGTACAGGGAGGACTAAGGTGCCCTGGTCACTCACAAGTTTACCCAGGGTCTGTCCAAAAACACCAGCTGTACTTTCAGGCCTTTTAATCCTCCTCAGGCATGTCCCTTCATCGGGGACCTGGGCTCACTGGCCTCCTCTCCTATCTCACTGCTGGACCATAAGTCATCTGACAGCAGGCACAGCCTGTAGTCTGCTGGATACCCACTTCCTGTAGCTCTATGCCTGTCCTGGGGATGATGGCATGTCCCCCATCTGGAGCTGATGGCATGTCCTCCATCTGTGGCTGATGGCATGTCCTCCATCTGGGGCTGATGGCATGTCCTCCATCTGGGGCTGATGGCATGTCCTCCATCTGGGGCTGATGGCATGTCCTCCATCTGGGGCTGATGGCATGTCCTCCATCTGGGGCTGATGGCATGTCCTCCATCTGGGGCTGATGGCATGTCCTCTATGGCATATAGACAGATGTGAATATGTAGAACTACCAGACCTGGATGTTTCAGACAAAGAAGGTGTGTGTACATGTGCCCATATGCAGAGGCTGGAGGAGGACACCAGGCACCTTCCCTTATCGCTCACCATCTCATTTTTGAGGCAGCACTGAACTAGAAGCTTCTGGTTTTGACTAGACAGGCTGGCCTGCCAGCTAACTCCCAGGATCTGCCTGTCCCTACCCTTCAATGCTGGGGTTCCAGGTGCATGTGACCATGTCTGGCCTTCACGTGGTTGCTGGAAATTTGAACTCAGTAGTCTTACTTTCATAGCAGGCAACGTTATCCACTGAGCCTCCTCCCTAACCCCACCTCTGCTCCTTTCAATGGAGCCTAAGTAAGACCCTGGCAGGCCCTGTAGGCTTGTGCTGAGATCACATCTGGTCACTGGCATGCAGGTGTGAAAGTCTGGTCCAACTGCCTGTTCAGGTTTTGTCTTTACACCTGAGTTCACCTCCCAGCCTGCAGGGGGTATCTAGCTGGGCTCTCTCTACCACTTCCATTTCTTCATCCTGCCCCATCATGTACAGGTGGGGTGGGGAGGCTTTGCTGTGAGGCGGAAGGAATGGTCCTCCATAGCTGCCGGGGCTCATGTTTGCTCCTGGCTCTGAAATGTCCCTGGCCACAGCCTACATCCATTCTCCATCCTTCTATGAGCTCTTGGCAGACTACCTTTTCCATACTGTGCAAGTCCTGGGAGGTCTCCCTTCACATCTCCTCCAGCAGGCTTCCCTGGCATTCAGCAGCCTTTGGGAGCTCCCGGGGGCATCTGGCTCAGGGCTTCCCAGGTCCCAACCTTACAGGGCAGCAAGGACTTTGAAGGTGCCATGATGTCGATAAATAAGTGGCAGAAGGGGAAGGTTTGATGCAGAGAGGAAAAAAAGACTGTTTCCCCTCAAACTTTAAAGTTTGGAGTCTTCCATAACAAAATAAGATTAACCAGAGAAAAGCAAGCAGATTTGTTAACCGTGCAGTACACATCACATAATCAAATAAGATACAGGAAGAAGAGCAACTAACTGTAGCAGGCTTTTTTGGACCACCAGCCCCCAAATCATGACACAGAGATTTATTATTAATTATGAAAGCCTGACCTTAGCTTAGGCTTGTTTCTAACTAGCTCTTATAACTTAAATTAACCCATTTCTATTAACCTACATGCTGCCATGAGGCTCACGACTTTTAACTCTCCTCCTGGATGTCCTGTTTCCTCTTTCTCTCCCCTGGTGTCTCTCCTGTGCCTAGATTCATCTCCTCTCTTTCTCTCTCTGCCTGGAAGTTCTACCTAACTTCTTCCTGCCTAGCCATTGGCCATTCAGCTCTTTATTAAACCAATCAGAAGGTGCCTTGGCAAAAACATATCTTCACAGTGTACAAAAAGATTTATTCCACAACAACTAACTAGGGATGTGGCCTGGGTGTCTCTGGCTTCTCAGCAGAGAACAAGAAATACACTTTCGAGAATGAGTGGGGCAAAGAGAAGCTGCAGCTTCTAGAGGCAGAGCCTTCCAGAAGAACACAGCCAGAAGCCAGCTAGTCTTCTGACCAGTCTCTTCGTAGGCTGCAGGGAGAAGGGTTGACATCTGGGTCAGTCTGGAGGAGTGGAAGGTGGAGAGGGAGGCCTGAAGACCTCTCTCCTCCTGCTTATCTTCCATCGCCTTTACATCAAAATGATCCATGACAAGTAGATGCTTCTGGGGAGACACATCCTGTTTCCATCAAAGGTGATGCAGATATGGAAGCAGAAGTCTCCTGTTTCCATCAAAGATGATGCAGATATGGAAGCAGAAGTCTCCTGTTTCCATCAGAGGTGATGCAGATGTGGAAGCAGAAGTCTCCTGTTTCCATCAGAGGTGATGCGGATAGGGAGGCAGAAGTCTCCTGTTTCCATCAGAGGTGATGCAGATATGGAAGCAGAAGTCTCCTGTTTCCATCAGAGGTGATGCAGATATGGAAGCAGAAGTCTCCTGTTTCCATCAGAGGTGATGCAGATATGGAAGCAGAAGTCTCGGGAAGGGAAGCAGAAAATTTCAGTTTCAGGCATTGCCAACCAGCACAACAGTCTCGGGGAGTTCTCATTGGAGCAGAAACAGACAGGCTGGCAGCCTGAGAACAGGGTGACTTCAGATTGTACCTGTCACAACAGCAGCCTTTATCTGACAGGGTCTGGCCTGGGCTCAGGACCTTACAGGAGAGGACAAAGAACCTGGAGCTCTTCCGAGGTGCTGCACCTGCTCGTACATGTCCAGGAGGAGTTATGGTCAGACAGCCAAGACAAGCTTCGCCTCTGCCCCGATGCCTGGGACATTCTTGAGGGAATCCCAAGCGGCCTCCTGCCTTCTTCAGGGTTTCTTTGTCATTTGATCACCAAGGGATTCATTTATTCAACAATAACAACAAACTCTTGGGGACTCCTTCATTTTTACTGGGTGGGCACTTCGTCATTTATCACCTCATCTGAATTTCTCTCAGCCCCGGCTGTCCTGCCCACTCAGCCGACAAGAGCATAAGGGAAATGCTGCTCCACACAAGCTAAGCAGCCGCTCTCTGCTCTCCAGGTGTCCCCCAGGTGTCCTCAATGAGAGAACCCATCAGCAGTGTCCCAGGCTCTGTACCTGGTAGAGGATGGGGACTGAAAGCACTTCTCTTCTCAGCCCATTTTCTGGGTGAGTCTTGGGAGAAAACTTGGGGGCCACCCCATGAAAACCAGATTCCTACCCTCTGTGTGTGTACTTTTGCCTGGGGCTTACAAGTGTGGACCAGGACCCCATTTCTAGCACACTGCAGTTCAGGAGCCAGGCTTCAAGGAGCAAGCCCTTTGCAGACTCTCCCCTCTTACCATGGAGTAGCTCTGGTGTGTTTAAACCATGACCTTTTGCTGGGGATGCACTCAGGGTGTTATCTGTAACACCCCATTTAATTGCTCAGTAGCCCTATTTGGTAAATAAGGACATTGCAGCTTAGAAGTATTAGTGTCTTGCCAAGTCCCAGAGGCATGTAGAGCCAGCCTTGGAACTGGGGACGCCTGATGCAAGGCCCATCTTCAGAAAAGCAAGAAAGGAAAGAAGGAAGGTCAGTGGGCTGGTCTCTTTTAATTGTCACCTAGAATCACCTGGAAAGAGAGTCTCAGTGAGGGAGGGGCTGTCTAGATCAAGCTGGCCTGCCAGTGTGTCTTGGGGAGTTGTCTTGATTATATTAATTGATGTGAGAAGACTCGGCTCACTATGGGCAGCACCATTCCCTAGGCAGGGTCCCTCGACTGTGTAAGTGTGGAGAGCAAAGCTGAGCTGAGCACTAACAAGCACGCAGACATTCACCCTCCTTCCGCTCTTGACTGGCTATGACTAGTTGTTCCATGGTCCTGCCTTGACTTCCCCATAATGATGAACTGTAATCTGGAATTTTAAACAAATAAGCCCATTCTTCCTTGGAGTTGCTTTAGTCTGGGCATTTTATCCCAGCAACAGGAAAAGTAACTAAAAACAATCATTATTGGCTGAGCAACGTGAGTCAGGCTGAAGTCCTTATGGGGCATTTGGTACTATCACTAACTTATAGAAGGGAAACTGAGGCACTGAGAGGTGGCATAACTGACCCAGCTTGTCAGAGTGGCAGAGCTGGGATTAAGCTTGTGCTCCCTGACACCCCAAATTTCACAGGACTCGAGTCTCCCAGGGCCTATTACACCACTAGCCAGCTCTCCCTGCCATAGTTTGGATTAGTTGCCTGTGGCTTTCGGACCAAATCACCACCAAGAGGTGGCTTAAAACAACAACGATTTTTCCCTTTAGTTCCATAAGGACAGAAGTCAGAAACCAGGGTGTCAATGTGGCCGTGTTCCTGCTAAAGGCTCTAGGGAGGTCCCTTTCCCATCCGCGGCCTTGTGAGGACCCTGGCATTCATTGGGTTACTCACCGTGGTCATGTCCATGCTGGACAAGCTCTCACAGGTCATCTAAGCAGTCAAGAAACTGAGGCAGGAGGATCACAAGGTTCCAGGAAAACCTGAGCCACACCGTTGAACCCTATCTCAAGAGCCAAACTATAAACAAATAGGTAGCCATTCTTTCCCATTGCTGTGGTCTTTTTTTTTTTTTTTTTTTTTTATTTTTCGAAACAGGGTTTCTCTATGTAGCTTTGTGCCTTTCCTGGAACTCACTCGGTAGCCCAGGCTGGTGCTGTGGTCTCTTTGGGGGAAGTAATCTGATCACCTTTCCCAAGTGCACGGCCCAACTCTCCATGCATACCGTACCCTCTTAGCACTAAAGAAGCAGACAGGGAGGCCTGGAGAACCTGTGGTGCCTGGCACTCTGTCCCACGCAGCATCAGCTGCACAGTGGGACCCTGACAGTTTGACTCTTGGTGAGCTCATTGTCCTTCCCATAAGCACTTTAACCTGTTGGTGTTAGGGGCTCGCACTCGGAACAGCACTTTTAGGAGGTGGAGGGCAGGGTGTGGACATGGCCCTGGGGCCGATATGCTACTGGTTAAACAGACTGCAACTATTTCAACCCCTGGCCATCCCGCCAATATCAGCAAATGCAGCTGACACCTCTCAGGGCTGGGGAGATGGCTCAGTTGGGAAAACACTTTCTTGTCATTGTAAGGGCCTGAGGTCCAGTGGCAGAATCTGCATACAAAGCAACAGCAGCGTGTGCTTTGTAGTTCCAGTGAACTCTGGGGAGACAGAGACAGGGGGACATCTGAAGAATGACACTTGAGGTTGACCTTTCGCCTCCACACAGGCATGCATCATGACTCATGAACATGCACACACATACACAAACTAAAAATCATTTCTTGCCCTTCAAATTAGTGGGAGTTACTATTGAGATTTAGTATTATTATTATTTCTAGCTATGTGTGTGTGGAGTGGCATGTGCACAGGCGTGCAGGTGTCTTTGGAGGTCAGACAGTGAGATCTCCTGGAACTGGAGTTACAGGCGCTTGTGAGCCGTCTGATATGGGTGCTGGGAATCGAACTAGGGTCCTCTACAAGAGAAGCATGCATTCTTAACCACTGAGCCATCTCTCTAGCTCCAGGGGTTCCTGTTTTTCAGTAAAGTGGTCATGTCCATGCTGGATATGCTCTGACAGGTCACTCCCATGAGCCATCTAAGCAGTCAAGAGACTGAGGCAGGAGGATCACAAGTTCCAGGAAAACCTGAGCCACACAGTTGAACCCTGTCTCAAAAGCTAGACTGTAAATAAATAGATAGCCATCCTTTCCCATTGCTGTGGTCTATTTGGGGGAAGTAATTTGATCACATTTCCCAAGTGCATCCAAAAGGCTCCCTCTATTCGATTCCATGATTCACTTCTAAAAATTTCTCCAAAGGAAATAATCAGAGACATGGCCAAGGATTCTGCATAATGATGTTATGGCAACATTTAAAAAATAGTGGTTAAAAACAAATTAGAGATGGCTTAGATGACTAACCATAAGTGATTACTAAAATAAGCAATGGCGTATTGGCAGGGCAGAAATATGTTCAAAGAGTTTGTAATAACTTAGAAGAATGCTTATGCTGTGAAAAATGATACAGAATCGAATGCCCAGCAGGACCACAAATGTGCACAAAACCACGCAGAGAAGAAAGAACTTGAGCTGCTCATTAGAACGAACCTCATCAAAGGATGTGTCATTTCCCAGGATGACAGAGGGATTCTCTGGGACAGATGTCAGCTCTGTTCAAATGGGAGTTGTGCTGTGTCTCTGGCACTGGTGCCTCCTGGAGCTTTTAGCCGTGGAATTTCCTGAGTAACCCGAGTCATCAGTTCCTCACACAGAGCCCAAAGTCAACCTGAGTCTGGGCTAATGAGCTGGCTCAAGGCAGAGCTTCACGCACTCAGGATGGAGTGGGTATCCAGGAAGGCTGAGCGATTAGAAGCTGAGCCCACCACAGCCCCCTGAGAAGGTTCTGTCCTGGTTTGCTTTCTGCGGCCGTGATAAAATACTCTGGCAGAAAGCAGTTTAGGGAAGGGAAGGGTTTATTTCACCTTAAACACTTCCAGGTCACAGTTCATCGTGGAGGGAACTCAGGGCAGGAACTTGAAGCAGAAACTTTGGAGAAATGCTGCTTACTATCTCACGCGATTGTGGTCAGCTGGCTTGCCATCAAACCTGACAACCTGAGTTTCCAGTAACCACATGGTAGGAGGAGAGAACGGACCCTTCAAGTTGTACTCAGACTGTCGCGCACACGCGCGCGCGCGCGCGCGCGCACACACACACACACACACACACACACACAATGGCATTTGTATGCACATGCCCACAAAATAAAAAAAAATTAATGTAAAAAAATGTGTTTCTGGTTCCAGAGGCCCCTGAGGTGGAACCGACCTAAAGGCTTCCTCCCTGCGGATTAGATTTTGTGGTACCAGAAGGTGATGTGCAAGCTTCCAGAGGAGGGAATCAACTGATCAACCGAATCTCAGCCAGCTATGAAGCCTATGAACCACAACAAGGACCACCATGGCACAATAACCCTAAAGCTGCAGTAGTGGTATATACATCTTGGAGGTAAACAAGAGCTCTCTTGAAATTAAGGCTGGTTCAACAAAAGGAAACTCATTCCTGATACTGGAAACTTAACCAAAAATCCAGGGCTGGGGAAGCCATGGATCTTGGAGGAGAACCTACAACCACTACTTTACTAAGCCAGCATCATCCCTACCTGCATTATAGTATTTGTCCTTATACCCACAGATAAGTGTAGTCCTCATTTCTCATCAAAGAAACTTCTCTTTGCAACAGTTGGAGACCATTACAGACAACCACAACTGATCAAAGTGTAAAGTTGTAGAGCCCAGTCCAGATGGATACGTCTGTAGTACAACTCTCACACCCAAGGTTCAGGGATCCTTGCCAAAGAGGGGGCAGAAAGATTGTAAGAGCCAGAGGAACAGGGAGTTTGCTGTGAGACTGTGTCTCCTAGTAATGTCAGAAGCTACACCATAGAATCTCCTCAACATGACTATCTAAACATGAGCTGAACAAGGACACTACAACAGACATGCCAACATGAATGAGAGAAATACCATGAAGCCTCAACCCTCATGAACCTACAAAGAACTACAGGCAGCTAAGGGCTGTTGAGAGTAGGAGAAAGTCTTTCCCAGGGGAGAGCACATCAATTGGTTATCTAATACCAACTGGTCAGCCATGAAACCATGCATACAAGTAACATTACACAAACTGTGGAGGTTGCATTTATGTATTAGGGATGTGTATATGTGGATCAACAATTAATGAGAAAAGATGTCACGAATTTGATAGAGAATGGGGAATATTGGAAGATTTGAAGTGAGGAAAGGGAAGAGTAATCATATAATAACCTAAAAATAAAAATTAAGTTAAACTTTTGTTTAAGCTACATATTTACAAGACTCACAGATAAGACAGGTGCAGGGACACATTGTGATTCTTAGGGGAGAAAAAAGCAGGGATAAGGGATTGACTGATGCAAGGCTGGAACTCAGCCTGGGGCAGCGCTAGATCTCAGCAGGTTAGCCTAGCAGCTTAACACACTGTAGCAACAAGAGCCCCAGCTACTCTAGCCTAGCAGCCTAACACAGTGTAGCAACGTGAACCCCAGACACTCACCCTCAGCCTGTTTGCTGGCCGTGGGTCACATGGTTGGCCTCTGGAGTCATAGGTTGGTATAGGCAGCTGTCCTGGGCGGCTGTGACAGGATGCTGGTCTCACATATTTCTGGACTCCTCCTTGTAACTCTGCTCTCATAGTCCCACTCAACGTGAACCTGCCAAGGACCCCCGAGGCTCCACCCCTCAAGCATCATTTTTTCCTGGCCTCCTGGACTTGCCTTTGGTGTTGTTTGCCTTCGGTGTTGTGTGAAAGCTGCCATGGTCCTGCAGCTCCGGCCTCCTGAACACCTTCAGAGGCAGGCTTTGTGTACGTCATGGAGGTCTGCTGTCACAGGGGCTGTGCTTGGCCTGTTCCAACCGTGGCCACAGTGGCTGTGAAGCATACTGCCAAATCTAGAATCATGAGGCGGTACCAAACAGGCTTTTAGAAGACATCCATCTTTGACCATGAAAAAAAGAAATGCACCTCTCATCTCCTGAAGGGATAAGCAGCCTCCAAGAGTCCCTGTGTCCTCAGGCACATTTCCGCTTGTCCTAATATTAGCTCATCTGCTCACTTCTTTAGCAGGTCACACAACCTCCTGACCCAACCATGCTTTTGATGTCCTCTTTCTCTCGCCAGAATTCTGCAAATCTTTATCCTCTTATATCTATATTATACACTCTCTATAGCTGTAAATCTTTATTCTCCTTATATCTATATAATATACTCTCTATAGCTATAAATCTTTATGCTCCCAAGTCTAACTATAAGTCTGACCCAAAGCAGCCATTGATAGTTGAACGATGGCTGGAATGCTCCACATTGTGATTTTCCCAGATGAGTTAGCCACGGACAAAATGCAGACAAGCTCTTTGCTGTGGTATAGTGAAGACGGACTCTAAACCAGGTCCAAGAGTCCTCCTTTCTTTTCCTTTTCCTTTTCCTTTTTTTTTTTTTTTGTTTTTTTGTTTTTTTGTTTTTTTGAGACAGGGTTTCTCTGTGTAGCCCTGGCTATCCTGGGACTCGCTCTGTAGACCAGGCTGCCCTTAAACTCAGAGACCCACCTGCTTCTGCCTCCCGAGTGCTGGGATTAAAGGTGTGAACCACCACCATCCAACAAGTGTCCTCATTTCTTAAGACCTCCTCAGTGTGCCCTTTACTGTCCAGACGCCTATCAGCATCTGGTGACTTAGCGACCCTGTGTCTTCCTGCTCTCCTTGTCTGCGCCTTCACTAGGATCGCTCCTGATGCTCCATTTACAACACTATAGGCTTCTGTCAGCTTCCAAAGTGTGCCCTCCTCTGCCCCTAAATCAATTCAGGCTGCCTCCTTATTTTCAAGCATAGTAACAAGTCCACTCCTTCGTACCAATGTTCTGCACTTGTCTATTTTGAATGACTGTAATGAAATACCTGAGACAGGCTAACTATAAAGAGAAGAGGTTTACTAAGCTCAGAGCTCTGCAGGCTCAAGGTCATGGTGCTGGCATTAGCTCAGCTTGGTTTAGGACTCTACGGCTGCACATAAGATGAAGACATTCGAGGAAGCTTCCACATTAGAAAACAAGGAGCCAGAGAGCACAGCATGAACCAGACTAGCTCTGTCATCATCCAGGGACATCACTAGTTAGTCAACACCAGCCCCATATTCAGCTTTGGTGACCAATGTTTTTTTTTTTTTTTCTTGAAGATTCCTACACAGACCTGTCTCATACTCCTGCAATAGTCACCCTGCTTGGATCCTCAGATGCATGGTCTGTCTAGCACACAGACCCCAGATCAAAACCCCTGTTCATTTCCCAATAAACTCAGCTTTCTTCGGAGAATTTGATTTCGTTTGCTGTTCGGGTATCCTTTGTAACATTCTTTGAGATAAACCAGTTGACACGGGAAAGTGAACCACCCTGACAGATCATCCTGTAGATTCTATCTGTGCATCTGCTATTGCTCTTTTTCTGCCTCAGATCCACATCTTTTGCACTCTATAAATAGCAAACTCCTAAGCATCCTTCAAAACCCAGCTGGGTCATTGTCTTCTCGGTGAACTTTTGACTATCTTCAATGGTTCTTTGCTCGGTTTCTAACCTTTTCTACCATCCCAGTTCTCAGCTGCCTACATGTAAATGACTTATTTTCTCCAGGTAATGAACCCATGGAGTGTGTGTAGGGCATCATTTCTTCATTGTGAATTTCCAGAACCCAGGTGGGAGGCAGCCTGTAACAGACCTATTCAGACACCTGCTGGATAGCAATCACATGTCTTGGCCCATGTTCATCCCTCATCTTATCACAGCGACTGTCACAGGTGAGAATCAGGATCCCCACGCAGCCCCAGAGGAAGAGAGTTTTAGGTTGAGGGGTCCAGTCACATCAGCAAGAGTCAGTGGCGGCCTTGCCTGTCTCCCAACACGGGGCCCAACATGGGGGCCCAACACGGGGGCTCTTCCTGCCATTGTCTACGGCAACTATGTAACATCACTGTAAACTTTGTAGCCAAAGCAATAGCAATCAGCCCTCTCACCTGCTTGGAGGCCAGAAAGTCAGAAAGCAAGGTGGGCGTGAGGACCCTCCAGCTTCTGCTGCCAGCGTTCCTGGGGTTGTGTCTCCAACGTCCCAGTTTCCACCCCCACCGCACGAGGCCATCTCTGTTTGTGGGTCACATGCACACACAGTTCTTGCAAGGACACTGTCAAGGGTCTGGGGTCCAGGATGTTCTGACCTCAGAGCCTTAGCTTGGATTGCCGAGATGACTCAGTGGGTGGAGGTGCTTGCTGCCAAGGCTGACGAGAGAACCAGCTCCCTCAAGTTGTTCTCTGACCTCCACACGTGCACACTGGCCTGGGCGCACTCACAGCACGCCAACATGTATGCACGTGAGTGCTCACGCATGTGGGAGGCTGGGCAGAGGGCTCAGTTACTAAAGTGCTTGGCTGCGCTAGCAGAAGGGTCTGAGTTTGATCCCCAGAACCCACATTTTAAAAAGCCAAGTGTGGTAACCTGGGCTTATAATTGTAACACTGAGGAGGTGGAGGCAGAAGGGTCCCCGGGGTTTGCTGGCCAGACAGCCTAGCTACAGAAAAAAAAAATGAGAGCCCCTGCTTCAAAAAACCACAGTGGAGAACAGCTGAGGAAGATACCTGAGGTTGGACTCTGGCCGACAGACACGCGTGCACACATACACAAACACAGTCACACACACACGGGGGTGGGGGGTGGGTTTCCAAATAGGATCACCTTCATGGTCTCAGTGATCACCACATGGGCATCTCATTTTAGAGTCACCTTTCAGTTCGTTCCAGACACCTGGGCTCTGTTTGATTCTTCTCAATTCATGTCATTTTCCAGTGTGGTTTCTTTTAATCCAATTCACTCGATCAATATTGACTTTACACTTGCTACATTCCAGACCTGACAAAGTCCTAGAGTTGATAGGCATGGTTCCTGCTGTGAAGATCTTTGTTTTTAGTGAGGTGGCAAATTGGGGTGGGGGTTGCCTCTTCCTATGGGCCTTTGCACCTCCTAGAAAAGGTTCTCACTGTTAAGGGGAGGAAGGAAGACGAGGAAGAGCTGCTGCTAGGAGCAGGCTGGCCCCTCACGATCATAGCACTGTGGCTGACCTGCCCTGGGGAATGCTAGACGTGCCAGGAAAGGCAGGGGCAGGGGGAACTGCTGGGGGCTCACCTCTGTGGAGTGGCTGCTAAGTGACAGTTTCCCCAGGACTGTGACACTGGGCCAAGGCTGGGCTCTGTCTAGGCTGGAGGAAAGTGGCCGCCCAGCCTGAGCCCCACAGCGAGGTGGTTAAGGGTGGGCTTGGATGTGGCTGCCAATGACTTTCTTGAAAGCTCTTTCCAAGGTTATAGCCATTCTGCCCACTGTACACTTCCCTCCCAGAGCCCTTGAGCACCAGAAAAAGCTCAGACACACAGATGGGGCAGGGCATTAGAACCTCTTTTGGCCTTTTCAGGAGGTCTCGGCCTTAGGGAGACATTCCCAGAGTCCAGATCACTCATGCCAGGCCATACACGCCATGCCACATCTTGTTGAGCTGGAGCCTGGTGCTTCCAGACCACACAGGGCACTTCTGGAGTGGAGCTGAGCCTCTTACACATTCCAGCACCTTTGGCTGTGCCCTGCTCCCTCCCGGACTCCCTGGGTGCATCTGTAAACTGAACAGGACAATCAATTTTGCCACACAGGGTTTGCTTATTCATTTATTTAATTTTGTTTGACCTGTGTGTGTGCAGATGTGTTCATATGTGTGCGGGCACAGACCTATATGTGCCACAGCATGTGCGTGGAGATCACAAGACAACCTCAGGTGTTGGCTCTCCCTTTCCACCTTGTTTGAAGCAAGGTCTCCCATGTGGGTCATGGGGATCCCAACTCAGCTCCTCACACTTGCATAACAAGCATTTATTTCACTCACTGAGTCATCTCCACAGGAGCACAGGGTTTTAAACACCAGGGAAAGTTAGTATCTATAGATACCCATATTCATATATGTATATAATATATATAATTTACATGTCACTTATAAAATTTGCCACTAAGCCATGCTCAGCTTACTGACAGTTTGGCCTGATGCTGAGTAACCACCACGTCTAACCACTTCCAAAGCCTCTCCATCCCCAAGCAGAACCCGCGGCATCTGCTCAGCTCCATGATCTCTACTCTACTTTCCTAACTGTGGGTCTGTCTGAGCACCAGGCCCTCACCTGGGTGTAATCCAGCACCGTGACACTCAGCATTACATCCTCCCTCAAGGTTCATCTGTGTCTCAGGGCTGTGTCAGATCACTCAAGTTGTGCTCTGACCTCTGCACATGCTCTTAGGGCTGCATAGAGAAAGAAGACTTTATCCATTCATTGTTGGCGGGCACGAGACAACTGTCACCTTTCAGTACAACACACATGCTCTGGGTTGAATCTGAGAGGTCCCCAGAGGCTTGGTGTCAGCTGGTGGCTTTGGAGAAGTGACTGGGACTGAGGGCACTGACCTCATCAAGGACCCACTGATGGATCCATGACATCATGACATTACTGAGGAAGTGGTGATGGTAGGAGGTGAGGTCTAGTAGGAGGAAGTGAGCCCTTCCTGGATTCTCCTCCCTCTGCTTCCAGAGCTGAGGCCAGCCACATTGAGTCTTTCCTTCTCTAAGCTGTTTGTGTTGTGTATTTTGCCACCATGGTGTTGAGTCTACCTCACACAGTGGCGTGCCCACGTCCACATGAGTTCCTGCTCTCAGTTATTTTGGGCACGTGCCTACAAGGGTAGTTGCTGAGCTTAACGGTGCTGAACCATTCAAAGACTTCTAAGATGCTAACACAGTAGCTCCGTTGTGCCATTTTGTTTGCAGGGTTTGCACGTTGTTTGGGAGAGTTGAGTTGGTGCTATCAAGCAAGAGTTCTTGATATTGTGTGAAGAAAAGGGCTTCCTGAGCCAAGACAGAAAGGACCTCCCCTGGGGGCACGTTCTCAACTCCCAGATGCAGATCTGGACAGCACCTGGGGAAATGACTCCAGGCTTAAAGTTAAGGACATGAAAATATGGGGAAGGCAGGCTTTCCCTACACTGCAGGGAGAAGATGAAGCTGGAAATGTTGCAGACAGAAGGGTGGGTGGCCAATGAGAAGGACTGGACTCCTGGATCAGAGGTACGGAAGCAGTATGCGCTGGCATCAGCCCGCACCTATGATGCAGCTGTGTGCCGTTCCCTGGTCATTTGCAGAGGCCTTCTGTAGCAGCTAATCTTGATTGCCAACTTGACAGCCTCCAGAATCAGCTAGGAGAGAAACCTCTGGACATGTCTGTGAGGGAGTTTCTAGACTGCATGGGAAGACCCACCCTGACTGTGAATGGCACTGTTCCGTGGGCTTCGGCCTCTGTCTAAATAAGAAAGTGAGCTGAGCATCAGTGTCCACCTCTGCTTCCTGACTGTGGATGCAATGTGACCAGCTGCCCTCACACACCCGATGCCACGTCTTCCCGCATGATGGGCCGTACCCTGGCTGTGAACCATAACACACCTCTCTTCCCCACTTCCCCAGCCTCTGGTGCTGACAGGGCTGACGCGACCACGTGGAGCCAGCAGTCAGGGCCATCTTGCTGGTAGGCAACATGGTGCTTTGACCCTCCTGTCAGTTCTGTAATTTGCCTGGTTGCTGGGCAGTCTCCCTTCTCAGCACTTGCAAGGTGCCCTTAGAGGCATGTAGGGCACTGATCATTTTCAGCCCAGAGCTCCCTGTCCTGAGGCAGCCCAGAAATAGACAGGCCTGCTGCAGATTAGGCTGGCTGCAGCTGCGGACACTCAGGGGTTCCTGAGACACGGCAGGGAGCTTGCATGCTTGCCTAGCCTCCCAAGGGAGTCCCCCACTGTGTCTACATCAGGGTCACTTCTGAATTCAGGGAAGTGACTGGGGGTCCTCTGGCATGGGACCACTGCTCTTCTTCCTGGTTGTACTGCTCCTGCATCCCTGAATCCTGGGGCCTCAGCATCTCTACACTCTCAGGAGCACCATAATGGCCATCACTCTGTCCCTTGAGTCCTAATGGGGGGCAGAATCTGTTCTAATTTGCCTAAGTAGCCCCACCTGCCTGCCATATCCTCTCAGGTGTGATCTTATACTTCCCACCCCCACTCTGATCCCCCTGGAAGTTAGGGCTTGTCCTCGGTCACCATTCCCCCCTGTCCCTCTACTCACTGGAAACAGTGTCTGGAAACACTAGGCACTCATTAAGGGCAAGTGTAGGCCCAAGCCAGGGCCATGAGGCTACACATTGTATTTTTGCTTGTTTGTTTTTTATATCTGTGTTATTTTAGGTGTATGAGTGGTTGCATGCATGTCTGTGAACTGTGTGTGCCTGGTGCCCAGAGGAGGTCAGAAGAGGGCATTAGATCCCTTGAAACTGGAGTTCTAGGTGATTGTGAGCTACCGTGTGGGTGCTGGGACTCAAACCTGGCTCCTCTACAAGAGCAGCAAGCGCTCTTAACTGCTTAGCAATCTCTCCAGCCCCAAGGGCCTGTCTATTTAAATCCTTTCACTTACCTTAGGGACACAGGCCCATGGCTTATCTTTGTCGTCCTGCAACCAACCCTTATCACAGAAATAGTGTTGAAGCTTGTGCCCTGAGCCAGGCTGAATAAGCAATGGCCTTTCTCCATATAGTGACCGTGGGTGTCTTGTGGGGCCACCAAATGCTGCCTCCTGAGGGCAACTGCAACTGCTTGGCATCAGGAAGAGAGGAACTCAGAGCAGCTTAGATCCCCTGCCTGTGCTGTGCTTCAGGAGGGTGGAGGTGACTGTGCCTTCTCCTTGGGTACCGAAGGGCCAGCAGCTCCCCCTGTATGAGACAGGACAAAGCCACGAGGCCAGAAGCAGCCCTGCCTGGGGTTATCCAGTAAATGCACTGGAAGGTCACTGTTCTGGCAACCCTGTGTCCCACAACTTCCATCATTGATGATGCCCTTGTCACACTGGCATGGAAGGATGCACCTGTCCCTCCATCTGCCTGCAGGGGAAGCAAAGTGGCCATTTCTGCCCAAAGTTGCTTTGTTTCCCAGCTCACGGAGGCAGCCTGAGCCCCTTGCACGTGACTCGAGTCCAAATGTCAATTTTACAGCTTGAAGATCTTAACTCATTGTGTGTGATGCAGGCATGCTGCAGGATGCTGCAGAATGCTGCAGACGTAGGAAGGACTTGCTGGGGCAGCATCGGACTCACTGCAGGAAAAGGAACAGGCCTCGGCCTACAGGGCCTGGGGCCCACTTCTGGAACTAGGCCTGATCTACAGCCCTGAGCTTTTTGCCTGGTGTGCGGCAGCCTGAACCTTGACCCTCTGGAGAGTTGGAACCTTTTCCACAGTCATCCGTATCCCTGCCCCCTTCCATATTCCAGTCCCTTTGACAAGACAAAGGCACATAATTCAAATTCACTGTCATCATTTCCTTCTGTGTGGCCCTGGCCAAGTTACCGAGCCTCCCTGAATCAGTTTCTTCTCCCTTAAAATGGGACCAATATTGCTTTCCTCAAAGGAACAGTCATCTATGTATTGGCAGTACTAATAACAGCCCTACCTTGTGCTGTGAGACAAGAATACAAACCAGCACCATGGACAGCACCAAGTCCACCCCACTGCTGGTCACAGGCTGCGTGAGTTATCCTCCTCATTGCGGGAACAAAACGTCCCACAGGACTATTAGTGGCCTGGGAGGGTTGGCCAAGGAGCAGAGGGGCCTCTTTTTCCTGCATAAGGAGTATTGCTCAGGAGCTGAGCAAGGCTCTGACTTGAAAGCCTGAGACATTTCCCTACTGAGAGAGATTGGCTGCCCCCCAAGGGGAGGGTCAGAGGACTCCTGAGTTGGCAGGCTGAGGGGGCGGGGTCAGGGCTGCGTCTGCTCCCTTGAGGTCCTCACACTATGTGCCCTGCCTGGCTCCTGGAATGAGCCCTCCACACAGCTGCAAAGGCAAGTGAGTGAGGGGATGGGCGAGAGAGGGCTGCACCAAGTGGCTAGTCAGGGGTGGCAGCTGACAACACTTTAGGGTGTGCGCTGATGGGGGCAAGATAGAAAGACAGGAATCAGGACAACATGGAGAGGAAAGGAGCCCCTCACCCTGGCATCGGGCTGAAGCCTCTGTTCAGCTGAGAGGCAAGAATCCCAGCATGTGGAGTCACTACTCCTTTCATATGCAGATACTTAATAATATACAGATACAGATTTAATAAACACGTTAGAAAAGACAAGATGCCGAGCGCAAGTTGAAGATGTATGAATAACTTCTTGAGAGATTCTTCATATGCACACCTACAAGACTGTCTGATTCACAATCAACTTCTTTTCTCCTTTTAAGAGTGATGTATTGAATATATTTATTTTTAGATGTGTCTGTGTGTGTGTGTGCGCGCACAAAGGGTGTGTGCTAGATTACACATACAGAAGTCAGAGGACAATCTCTGGTATTGGTCCTTGCCTTTCACCTTGTTTGAGACATGATCCCTTTGCTGTTTGCTGCTGTGTACCCTAGAGCAGCTAGCATTTAAGATTCCAGTAATCCTCTCTCCTTCCACCTAAAGTAACAGGTTTAAGGCTTGAATGTATATGGATGGCCTCATCTCTTTTCCTAGATCTCCAACAAAATCATAAGCTATATTTCAGAGGATGTAGCCTACCCCCTTGGATGATAATCTTAAAATTAAAAATACATAACGTGTATTGCATGTATGTAGATCCACATACATGCCTGGTGCTTGCAGAGGTCAGGGAGACTGTTGGATCCCTTGGAACTGGAGTTAGAGATGGTTGTGAGCCACTTTGTGGGTGCTAGCTGCTAAGCCATCTTTCCAGGCCCCAAAGATTTATTTACTTGTTTACTATATTTTTAATTATGTGTATGCTGGGGCATACATGAGTTCAGTGCCTGAGGAAGCCAGAAGAGTGCTCCTGAAGCACGAGTTCCGGGCAGTTGTGAGCCGCCACATGTGTGCTGGCAACTGAACCCAGGTCCTCTGTGATCAATATGTGCTCTTAACTGGTGAGCCATCTTGTCCTTTTAAACACTCACCTTGTCAATTGCAATATTGTCAGGTGACCCTTGGAAGCTACCTGTGGAGGGATCTCATTTAGTTGTCTTAGCAACCCTTTGAAGAAAGTAGCACACCCCACCAAAGTCTTGTATATGGCTATTGTTAAAACAAAACAAAAAAACCCAACAAGATGAGCTGGTTCCTTTGAGAAGCCCATACTCTTGTTCTCAGGTATGTTGTATCCTTCTACTGATTGTCTCTTTCTCTGATACCCTGCCTTAAGCCTGTATAAAAGTGTCTTTATTAAACCGCACCTCTGCTTCACAAACTGCTTAGTCTTGAAATTCTTTTTTACACTAAAGTCATGAATGACTTTGGCCTTTGACCTGAGTTGATGTCCCTAA
The DNA here is from genome assembly GCF_004664715.2 of Peromyscus leucopus. Lineage (NCBI taxonomy): Eukaryota > Metazoa > Chordata > Mammalia > Rodentia > Cricetidae > Peromyscus > Peromyscus leucopus. The sequence goes on along the minus strand of NC_051071.1, from coordinate 3,156,071 downwards.
AAGTCTAGGGGAACTCCCTTCTGGGGAGTTGGGCCTCCTGCCTCTGAACTCCCAAATACTAACACTTATAAATCTTAGCTCTGAGCCTATTGAGTGCCAGGTCCTGACCCACACTGAGCCAGCCTGCCAAATGTCACCACTGAGGTTATCATACCCAGTTCACAGATGAGAGAACCTGCATCCAGAGAGGTTAGCAGCCTGCTCACCATGAGAGAGAGAGAGAGAGAGAGAGAGAGAGAGAGAGAGAGAGAGAGAGAGAGGGAGAGAGAGGTGTCCCTTTGGGGGTGGAGCATAGGCCTGCCACACCCACAATAAACCCCAGAGGCATAGATAAGAGCAGCCACCAAATAGCAGACCTGAGGTCTAGTCTGTAGCATAGCAATCGTCAACCCACAGGACGAAGGGTCTGTGTTACTTTTACCCAAAGTACAATGACTGGTACTTTTGAAGGCCAGTGCATGGTTTGACCTGATGGCCATGACCAAGAGCCACAGGTAGGTACTCAAGGCTGCAGATCAAGTCTTGGGTCAAGGTGAAGCCAATAGCATTTTCTCCCTGTGCCCTCCTCCCATGGCAGGGGAGGTGTGGTGGCCCTTCCTTTTAGAATAGCACAGGTTGGGAATGGCTTTGGGATTCTGTTGCCCTTATCACCTCCTCACAGGCTATATCTCCAAATGGAACTAGGGTTTCTGAGCATGAATTTTGGAGGGACGCTCCTATTTGGGGACAACCAAAGCAAAGACAATATAGGTTAGATGATATTCAGTCAGCTGGGCACGTGCCCTGAGTCCCACGATGGCCCTTGCCATAGGAAAAGGGGTTTTGTGGGTATGAGGGAGCGAAAGGTCCTAGATGTGGGGAATTCTGATTATCCACACAGCCCTATATCATCACAAGTGGATTCAAGGACAGAGGAGGGACACTAGGAGAGGTAAACAGGCTTTAGAGACACTTTGTGTTGGTGTAGAAAGTGATTTCCAGGAATGCAGGTCATGACCCTTGGAAAGGGAAAGGGGAGACAGGAGAGCGATTCCCCCAGGGTCCCAGCCCAGGATGTTAGTTTCCAGCTTCTGACCTTTAACCTGAAACAGAACCAATCTGAGTGGTGTGAGGCCACTCAGTGAGCTCCTTAAGAGGGACTATAGGAAGTAAATATGGCTTCGATTAGGTTCGACTCTGGTGACGGAAAATCCAGAACAGCAGTGGCATCACCAAGAGTGATTGCAGAGTGCAGAGGCACATGGTTCAGAGTTCTGGATGGGGACCCTCCGTGCCCTGCGCCCACAGGCTCCCTGCCACTCTCTGTGTAGGACATGGGTAAAACACAGGTCGGCAGTGTGAGACTCGGTAGTAGGTGCAACCACTCACGTCTGTTCTCCTTCTCGCCAGCACTTAATTTCTGCTGGAGAAGCGAGACGATTAAAAAAGGTGTTATATTCATGGTGTGTGTGTGTGTGTGTGTGTTTATGCATGTAGACATGAGTGCCACCGCATTCATGTGGAGGTCAGAGGACAACTTGGAGTTGGTTCTTTCCCACCACACGTGTCCTTGGGATTGAACTTAGGTTATCAGCCTGACCAGCAGTGCTCCCACATGCTGAGCCTCCTCCTGGCCCATAACCACGGAGTTTTTATTCTAGGCAGATGCGAGCTTGAAAAACACTTTAGTTTCATGGGAGAATGAATGTTGGGAGATACAGCGTATCTTTGCCACCTGTAACCTGTCTGAACCAGGGCTAGTTTAGAATGTGCTTATCCTTGGGGGAGGGGGTGCCTTGTCCCAGTGGGGTACAAGCAAACAAGGCTTAGCATTCTTCATTTAAACCAAAACATATTTTATAGACTGCACTCGCTTGAACATGAGCACGCTTTGACGGGTAGTCTCCATCCTTGGGTTTGTAGCCTCACGGACTGAAGAACTCTACTGTATCTCTGAATATGATTTTTATATTTGTCTAGTTGGCTTTCTCCTGCTGTGATAAAACATCCTGACCAAACATATCTTGAGGTGGAAAGGGCTTATTTTGCTTATATGTCCCAATCACAACCAAGGAAAGCCAGGGCAGGAACTCAAGGCAGGAACCTGGAGGCAGGAGCTGAAGCAGAAACCAAGGAGTGCTTCTTGCTTCCCATGGTTTGCTCAGCCTGCTTTCTTATACAACCCGGGCCCACCTGCCTATAGGTGGCTTATCCACAGTGGGCTGGGCCCTCCCACATCAATCGTTTATCAAAAAATGCCTCACAGATTTATCTACAGGCCAATCTAATGGAGGCAATTTCTCAATTGAATTCCTTCTTCCAAGATGACTCCAGCTTGTGTCAAATCAACAGACTATTAACCAGCACAGTATTTAAGAAAGGATGAAGAGGAGAACAGAAGTTTCCCCATAGATGCCCCATGTGACTTTCACATACAGCACTCACTGAACAGGACAGGGTCTCATGGTCCCCCTCTGCAACTGTCTACTTTCTAGTGTCTCTATTCAATACTAGCTCAAACCATTTGATGTTCTGAACATCCTCCACTTCTAGGAATCCTTGTGTGGCTGTTGTCACACAGACATACATGCCTGATGCTCACCATGATGTGGCTTACTCTTGTGAAGGGCACACATACTTGTATGTTCAACAGTGTGGACTGGGGCCCAAGTACGGGCTGCTGCTTTGTGTCTGGTCCCAGAAGCTCAGCCACCTGACTCAGCTGTAGTATAGAGGGTAATGTGACTGGTCCTATAGAAGTGAGTACCACAGATAATGAGAGCCCACCTGGCTGTTAGGAGATGCTGTGGTTGGTAATGTAACTGCCTCCAGCCTTTCTCTACCTGCCCTGTCTCCCACCAGCCAGGCAAACTACCCAGGGCTGACGTGCTCAGTGCACTTTCTAAACAGCTTGATCACTAGAGGGGTTCAACTCTGCCTCCAAAAGTCTGAACTCTAGCCTGGGGCTTGCCTAACCAACAAGGTGGCCAGCACTGGCTTGGAGGCAATTGTCCTGGGCCCAGCTCTGGGGTGAGGTGGCCTTATGCTGTATTATTCTGCATTTGTAAAACAGGGGCAATAACCCCAACCTTACAGGGTGTTGTGGGGAGTTCACAAAGCACTCCCAGGGCAGTCCTGGGGTTTGTGGAATGCCAGGTAAATGCTGGCTCACCCTCTGCTGACATCAGCTAGGGCAGAGCATTCCTACCACCCCAGGAATTCACTGTCAGCAGGGAGGTGCTGCATGGCTTCTTCAGGGCCTATGCAGCTGGAAGCTTCTGGCCTAAGGCAAGCAGAGTGCTTGGGTAAAAGGTGACCTAATTATTAATGGGTGCTGCAGAGATGAAAGTCAAGACACAATCCACCCTTGAGCGGACTCTGAAGGAGCAGATACCGAAGCAGTAAAATTAATCTCATAGAAAAACACAATTAGCACTATCATTTCTACATCTCATCTCCTTCCACACAGGGAGAAGCCGGGAACGCAATGAGTCCACAGTCTTCAGTATTGCCTCTGGGTTTCACGGGAATGGATGAGTCCTTCGCTGGGAAAACGTTTTTTGTTCACATTCAAGTATCATTGCTGGAGGTTGAAAAATCATCCTTGGAAGCCAGAGGATGCAGGGAACCAAGCGAACAGCACTGTTCCGTTCCCTTTATTGCTTACATATCTCAAGTTGCTTTGGTCTGATGGATGCCGGGGTGTGGAGAATACACCCCACACACAGGAGACCCCAGCATGTGCAGTGAACATGTCCACCCTTGCAGAGCTCTTAGAGAGACTGGGTGGGGAAGACCAGAGGCAGACAGACCCCCTCAGAGGTGGACATTACCTCGTGAGCCTGTTTCTACAGACAGGAGCATGGCTTCCTTGCCTCCCAGGATTGGTTAAAGCAGACTCTGTAGGGAGAGCTGGCCAGGCAGGCCCGGTGGCCAGAAGTTCAACACTGTTCATGTTTCCCTTGACGACCAGAGCTCCACTCACTCTCCCCTGAGCCACTGTATGAGTCACTTGGTCTGACAAGAAGCAAATTAAGGGTCTAGCAAGACAGATCAGCAGGTAAGGGTGCTTGCCACAAGCCTGAGAACCTGAGTTCATCCCTGGGACTCATAGGTGGAAGGAGAGAACTGACTCCCACGAGTCTCCGTCCGACTGCCACATGTCCTCAAGTAGGCAAATCACTAACAAAAATTAAAATATAACATGTAAAACTATTGAAGGGAGACAGCTCTTTGGGCTACATTACCTCTGCATTAGTTTCTTAGGAATGTCCCAAGTGTCACGGGCACACAATCTCAGAGCTCCTAGGCTCCATGTTCCATATTCCTTCTTCTCACAAGAACCCCGAAACCCAGAGTGACATCTTAAGAGTCTCACCATTTTCTACCTGCCAAGACCCTAATTGCAAAGGCAGTCACATTCTAGGGTTGCAGGCAACATTGATTTTGGGAAGACAGTATCCTACCCACTCAGCCCCTTAGCTCCTAGTAAATGCCCCTTTAAGTTTGGGGGTTTGTATTATACCTAGCAGTGTAGAAGCAGAACACTGGCAAAGTGCGGTGGTGTGGGTAGTGAAGGTTATCCTGCTGGACCCTGTGGGGTGGAGGACACAGGTAACAACAGAAGCCAACTCAAAGACTCTGCAGAGGGCACAGCCCAAGGGCATCGGGGGCTGGGTAAGGAGCCCAGTGCATGCGACTAATCCAGCTTCAGCATCATGGCTGCATGTGCCTGAAGCCAACTTCATTCTTCTAGAAACATTACATTCTCTTCAAGGTCCTGTCTCAGAACCGGATGACGTGTCTTGCATGTTAGAAGAGCTCTGGTCCAGAAGGAAGCAGGCCGACTTAAATGGATCAAAATTCAATTGCCAGGGAATCTGCACACAAAGATTTCCACCTGACCTCTGCAGTGGGTCAGAGAAACAAGCCAGACTGTGTGATGGAGAGGACATTGTAAGTTATGGCTGATAAAAAGGAAAAAGAAGGCAAGTCGTGGCCAGATGTTCAAGGGCAGCTCAGGGCTTGCAGGCCAGGGCTGGCCAGGGGGTGCAAGTATTAATTTCCCCACAGGCACTGAACGGAGAGACCCAGAAGGTTGCCCGCAGTGCAGCCCAGCTCCTGGCTCCCATCTCCAGCACACACTGATCCGCTCCAGGGAGCTCGTGTACTTTGTGAATGCTCCCAGAGACCCTGGCTCCCCAGAGCAAGCAATGAATTGTGTTTATCCATTTGTGGGCCCTTAAAAAATTCAATAATTAATTGAAGTAGACAATGCTGTTGTTACTCGAATCTGAATCTGGCCTTTCTGCGGCTTTTACTCTGGCACGGCGCTTTAATAGTCATTTGCGGACTAAATAATTTAATACGAGCTGTTTGCACCAGCTAGAAGCCCAGTCCTTCGCTGGTGCTGGCTGATCCTGGAATGCTGTGAAGAAAAGCAGAAAAGAGCCAAATGAGATTATACGATCTGGTCATTTATCTCCAGGTTCATGCACTGGCTGGCTTGACCTCAGCCGCCCTCTGTTTGGTTCTGATTTATGCTGGGCCATTCTTGACATGCTGACAGCCAGCAACATGGGAGCATATTAAGCTGGGGGTAGTGAAGTTCATTCTTGCCCCTCCTTACTTTATGGAAGGGGAAATGGAGGTCTCGGAGACCATGCTTTGCCTAGGTCTTCATGGCTCAGGTCTCTCTGGCCCCAGTGAAAAAAAAAGTAGAGACAGACACAGCCGAGGCAGGGGTGATATTGGGCCCAGGGACTGGCCCTTCCCATGGAGCCCAAATGGAACTGGAAGTCCAGAGCTGGAATGGCTAGCCTGAGCAGAAGGGTGGGAAGAGGCTGGGGGCGGGGAGGGGCTGTAGCTCAGGCAGGCAGACTGAGTTCTTCAGGTGAAAGGGGGCTTCATTTCAGCTCACAGTTTGGGGCTCAGAAGTCACAGTGGCAGGGACTGGGGTAGCTGGTCACATGGCATCTGGAGCCGGGAAGCTGAGATGAATGATCCTGACCAGCTCAGTTTCTCGTTTTTGTTCACTCCAGGACCCCAGCCCATAGAATGGTGTCATCCACATTCAGGTTGGACCATCTCACCTTAATGGGCCCACTCTAGAAAGTCCTTCACAGGCACACACACAGGTATGTCTCTTGAGTGATCCTACACCCTGTCAAGTTGACAATCAGTGTCAATCATCACACTGGGCATCACCTGCGTTGGTGGCTGCCTCCTGTCGTGTGGCTGGAGGAACACCTGGAGAACACACTGGTGGCTTTGGTACTCACTGCAGTGTGGCAGTTCTCAGCACGGTCATTTAAAATGATTGCTGCTTCTCCTCCATCTGCAAAATGGGTACAATCATATCTACCCCCTCCACTGCTCAATATTTGTGAAGATGAAAATATAAAAGAAAGAAAGGAAAAGAAAAGAAAGAATGGAAGAGAAAGGATTTCTTTCCATCCTTGTCCTGGTCATTATCCTTGCTATTGAACTCTTGCCCTGGAGGAGACAACGGGGCTTCCCTCTTGAGGCTCTAGGAAGTTTCCAGGTGGGGGTGGCATTTGTACCAGTCAGGAAGGGCCTGCCTTCTAAGTGAAGCTCAGAAGTTGAGGAGAGCTTGCTGCTTCCCAGGGGTGTCCTACAAAGTCCTGGTAGGGTGTGGGGTCCGAGGGGCCTCTGGAGGGACCTCTGCTGAGGCACAAGCATTGAACCAGCAGGAGGTGGGACAGGGGTGGGCACCTGGAAGGATGGGGATGGCTTTGGTGGAGTGTGGCCAGCCTCAAGTCCACTGAAGAGGGCCATGGTCCTACTGAGGAACTCCTGTTCCTGAGAGAGGGTCTGAGCACCTGTTGTCTGCACAATACGGCAAGGCCAACCACAGTGTGGTGCCTGAAGTTTGTTTGTGTGTGACAGGTGGCCCTAGGGTCAGCCTGGTGCCTAAGCAGCACCCCAAAAAGGCTGGTGAAGCCCTGTTTCTGGGTGGTCTGAGGAGGCTGGCATGTGGATTGGTAGACTGTGTGGGTAGGATCTGCCCTTGATCTAGTGGGCACCATCAGCCAGCTCTGTCAGATCAATCTCAACAGGAAGAAGGACTCTATCTCTGCTGGAGTCAGACACTCCCCCATTGCCTTTGGCCATCAGAGCTTAGGGCTGCTATGCTGTGGCCCCGACACTCAAACTGATGCCCTTTACAGGTTCTCAGGTTCTGAGACTTAACACCATCAGCTTTCTGGGCCTGGGGCCTGTAGACTTGACTTGAGCTCTGCTGCCAACATGCTGGGGGGGCTCAGCCTGCAGCTGGCTGGTCAGGCTGCTCTGCATCCATACCCACCCAGTCAATTCCCCTGAGAAGCACGCCCATCTCTGTCTAGTCCAGCTTTGCTACGGCTGTCTATGCTGCTAACTCAAGTTAGAGTTGGCACAAAACTAAAGAGCTTGGATTTGAAATCCCAAACTGGGGGAGCAAGTGGGAGCGTTTGACAAGTCTTCTCGCACTGTGCATCAGACACCGAGCTTTGTGGCCATTCCTACCCATCCATAGAAGAGGAAGCTGAGGTCCAGAGAGGACCCTCACCACAGCCTTTCCCAGAAGGCCAAGGGGCTCACAGCTCAGAGTGAAATGGGTCTTAAAAGTAATTTGGGAAAATTAGCAATCATTGAGATGTTAATGAGTCTTTAAAATGATCTCATGCCAGCCCAACACCAAACACATGTATATATATAGGCCAGTCTGTATGCCTCTGGGCCCCATAATAATGTTTATTCTGTTCCTATGAACATTAAGCTAAGAAACAGAGACAGCCCCTTTGTTACCTGACCATTTCTGGCTGGTTTGTGTGGCTAAGCACTAGGGAGCATGGGGGCAAATAAAATGTTAGGGACCACTGCAAATTGTGCTCATATTTTTGTGTACACATTATGCGCTTTGGTGATGCTTGGAGTTTTCCATGAATGAGTGTTTTGAAGTAAGGACAAACCTAGGAGACGGAATGTCACAATGGTGCCACGGGCAACCCTGCCTCTAGCATGAACTGGACTTGAATTTCCTCACTGTGACTTGGAATGTGGGTTTCACACTTTCTGAGTGTATTGGGACAGAGTGTACGGTAAGTGGATGCCCATTGGATGGACCACTCAGAGCATATTTCAGGTGTTGGGACTTGGTCCCCAGTGTGATATTATGAGGTGCTGGGACCTTTAAGAGGTGGAGCCTGCTTGGTGTGGGGGTGGGGTTGCTGGAGCACAATACCCATTTTAGATACAAGGCACACTGAAAAAAGAAATGATAGAAGAATGTAGAGAGTGAGGCCAGTTATAAAGAGGAGGCTATGTTGGGTGAAGGCTTTGAAGGGGAAGGTCTAACCATTAGGACAAGGAGGTGAGGAGACATTCTGGGTGGAGGAGGCAGCATCTGGGAAAGAGATGTGGGCTGGGGATGTAGCTGGAGCACACGATTCCTCACACTCACCAAAACCCGTCTCCCTAAACCGAATCTGTGTGCTGACTGACAGTTGACAGGTGGGATGGAATACATCAGTACTGAGGGTGTGTGCAGTGACAGTGTGTACCAAGAAACCATAGCAAGTAGAGTAGGATGTAGGATGTACCAGGAGCTGAGAAAGGGGAACACCAGGTAACTGTTAATATCATCCTTAAAAAAATGGATAAAGGATCTCCGGTTTGATGTGGCCATGCAGTGGAAGGCAGGGCAAGGCTTTGCTAGCCACCAAAGTTTCTATGAAGCCTGTCCTGGGATCAGATGAGAGGGTACAGATGTCTAGAAGCTGTCAAGACCCTGAAGTCCACCCCAGGCTTGTGAGGAGCTGTGTAGCCAGGAACTGGGTACTGAGTTGCAAAGATGCACACAGTACTCCCAAGGATGAATTCCCTTAGCCAGCCAAGGGGCTAACAATACAACCATAAAAAGTATCCCTCATCTTGCCTGTCCAGCGGGGGCAAGTAAAACTAGCAATGGCAAGGGGTCAGAATTTAGAAGCCCAAGCACCAATAACAGAAACGACAGGAACTAGGTAGTGATAGTTCTGAGTCTCAGAATACCACTATGGAGGTTTATCACAATTTCTATCTTATAGATGGGGAAACTGAGGCACAGAGAGATTAGTCCACTTGCCCAACATCCTAAGAGACAGTCATGATTCAAACCAGGCCATAGTTCTTTGTCCCCAAAGGCCACACCCCGAATGTGCGAGCACCATCCCAAGGCTGGGGTCCCAGACTGAACAAAAAGGAGAAGGCAGCAGAGCAGCAGCAGAGCAGCAGAGCAGCAGCATGCCCCTCTGCTTTCTGACTGCAGATGCAATGTGACCAGCTGCACCGCACTCCAGCCACCACGCCTTTCCTTCCCCACCGTGATGGACTGCGCACTCACAGTGTGAGCCAAGAGAAATCCTTCCTCCTTAAATTGCTTTTGTTAGGTGCATCTGGTCACATGGCTCGAACATTCAGGGTGGACCTTTCCATCTCAATGAACACAACCTAGAGACTCCCCCACAGACATGCCCAGAGGCTTGTCTTCTAAGCGATTCTAGGTCCTGTCAAGATGGCAATCACCTGGACCACCTCAACAGGGCTAACTAAGCCTATGTGGATTTATGCCTTTGAACCTCAGAACTGTGAGCTAAATGCACTTTTTGTTTTGTTTTATATTATTTTATTTTATTTGGTTTTCAAGACAGGGTTTCTCTGTGTAGCTTTGGAGCCTGTCCTGGAACTCTCTCTGTAGACCAGGCTGGTCTCAAACTCACATAGATCTGTCTGCTTCTGCCTCCCGAGTGCTGGGATTAAAGGCATGCATCACCACCACCTGGCAAACTTTTCTTTATAGAGTACTCAGCCTCCAGGGTTCATCATAGTAACAGAAAACCAACTCATAAATAAGGTGTCACTGTGACAGTCTGGAATTCAACCAATAAAACAGGGGAAGGCACAGAAAACCTTGGCTTGGGATGGCAGGTTGAGGAACAGCATCTGAATGCTAGGGTGGGGGGTGGCTTTGTCTCGGTAGTGACAGGTGAAGTGAGGGACGCTGAGGTATACTTTCAAGACTCACCTGCATAAATCACACATTCTCTCAACAATCCTTTGTGGCCCTGGGGATTAGATTGTGGGTGCTAGAATGGAGTTGAGGTCACTTAATTGGCTGGTGCCACAATGTGGCATTTCTGACCCTGGCCTCTTCAACATAACCCCTCCCTGGCTAAGCCCCTGACTTCCCCAGAGCCATCTTCATCACCTTTTCCAAGTCCTTGGGCCCCCAAAGCACTGTGTCCTTGATGTCTGTGAGTTGAATGGTGGCCCTCTAAAGATCTGCCCATGTCCTGATGCTGGGGATCCGTGAGCCTGACTTTATATGGCTCAATGGCTACCACACACACCGACTTACAACAAATGGCTATGATTCAGTGAAGACACTGGGTGAGCAGGTCCCAACTCAGTGATGAGCTGAGACACACAAGCTAGGGGGAGGGCCATGCTGGGATTAATGTGAAGCCAAGGGAGAGTGATGTGGCCACAAGTCAAGGACTACCTGGGCCACCAAAGCCAGAAGAGGAAGAGGTTCTCCTCTGGAGCCTCCAGAGGGAGCGGGGCCCTGCCCACACCTGAACTGTGGACTTTTGGCCCCCAGAGCTGTGAACACCTTTCTGATTTTTTAGAGTTGCTAGTTTGTGGGTCATGTGTTCCAGGAGCCACAGGAAGCGAATATGCTGCCGCTAAACTCTTTCCTCCCTGGACTTAGTTCCTCCACTGAGCATACGCCCTGTTCTGATTCTGTCACTGCCCTGGTGGGAGCTGATGCTTTGTCGGGGGGGGGGGTGGGGGGTGGGGGGTGGACACGGGACGACGACGACGACAGTGTGTCTTATGTACTTTGCATTTCCTGTGCCCTTCATGGGGTCCAGATATAAGCAAAGGAAACCACACGAAAGGAAAGAGCAATGCCCAGGCCAGCAAGCCACAGCATGACTGTAGCTGTCTCTGGGACAGCCTGGTCCTCAGCAGTCTTGGAGGGAGAGGGCGGGCCAACCTTATTGCTCCTTGGATGTATTCTGACTCCAGAGCGAGTAGGCTAGTGCTGGGAACTGAAAACAGCTGAGATGGAGATAAAGCTACTCTTTTGCACAAACCAGGCAGCCTGACTGGCAGGTCCCCTGATGCCTGCAGGCTGGTCCCTGGGTGGTTTCTAACTCCATTCTCTGCTGCCAAGAGGGCAAACTGATGTCATACAGGTACCTTGAAGGCCCTTCCCTCTGCCCGGTAAGGCGCCTTAGAAGGAACTCTGGGCTCTGGCCAGACTGGTCTGCTTTGACTCAAAGGCAGCCTGGACCTTACCGGAAGCCTGGGCAGGGAAGCCCCGGCAGCACCCCCACTCCCAACCCCGCTTTAACGAAGGGGGCCCTCCCGGAGTTTGGAACCTGGCTGTTCCTGACCTATAGGTTTCTGTTATTCCTCAGGGTCCTCTGGGGGATGTTTAGACCCCAGGTAACAACCATGGGGACAGTTAAGTTTTCAGGGCAACAGAACGGTGGTCGCGGGTAGTGGGGTACTGCTCCTCTGGTACCCGCAGCCCTACTCCTTTTTGGAGATTCGCTCCCATATCCAAGTAGAGTTTCTTTCCCTGCGTCCTGCAAGCAAGGCTAGCTAGAGATCTGTAAAGTGCAGTGGCCTTCATCTGGGTATCTGCGACAGCTGCCTGGGGCACCAGTCAGGCTGCCTGGGGCACCAGTCAGGCTAGAACCCGGGTCTTCCTTCTGGGTCTCTGTATTATCCAGGCGAGCTGCGGCTGCGGTGGGGAGATCCTTGCCTTCCTTTCCGCCCTAACCACAGACAGCTTTGGCTAGCCTGCCTCTCCTGGCGGCACCTTAATCTCTGAACACCTCTCCTTCTGTCCTCACATTCCAGGCAGGCATCCCTAGCCAAAGGACAGCACTACCTCACACCCCGAAACCTCCCTCTTTTTATAGAGACACGCCCTCATTTTTTATCCCTCTCCCACCCAGCCTAACACTAAGAGCCACCTAGGTCTGTCATCCACTGTCTTCCGAAAACCTTCGTCATCCTTCGGGACCCTCAAATCTGCTCAGTGGTGGGCCGGAACCTCTTTCCCTCCCTTTGGGGCTCGCGGGCTTCCCAGCATCTTCCCCCTCCCTTCCCTTCCTCCCTCCCGACCGCCCCGCGCTCGACCACCACCCCAGGGTTGCGCAGCCCGCCGGGGTATTCCCCCAGCCCGGCATCGGGAGCCTCAGGTTCTCCTTCCCCCGGTCTGGTCGCGCGCGGGGTCCCCGGGGGACCCCCCCGCCACCGCAGCCGCGTGCTCCTTTGTGCGGCCGATCCGCGCGCGGGCGGCGCTGCGTCAAGGCGGAGGCGCATCGGCGCGGCCCCACGCGCACTCCCGCGCGCGGCCCTCGGGAGCGGCAGGAAGGAGGCGGCGCGCGGAGGCGGGAGGCGCAGAACCCAATCGCTGATCCCCCGGCCGCGGCGCCGCCTCCGCCATTGCTGCACGCGAGAGCGGGCGACGCGGAGCCTCGGAGCGCGCTCGGAGCCCAGACTTGCCGGAGCCGGGCGTGGGGTGAGTGCGGGTGGGGAGCGGGGCGGGTGGCCGAGCATCTCTCACGTTGAGGGCCTCGGGAGACGCGCAGGAAGCCAGCGCCGCGGGACTGGGGACGCGTCCGGAAAGGCTGGGCACGGGTGGCGTCCCCTAGCCTGGCTGTGCTGAGCCCTGCCCTCTGCGGGATGGGAGTTTAGAAATGACCATCAGTACACAGCCTGGAGACCCTGATCGGCTGTGACCGCCGCGTCCCGGCTGCCTCTCTCAGGAGACCAGGCGGGGACAGCGGATGCAGGGACAGCGGATGCAGGGACAGCGGGTGGGTGTGCGGAGTCCTCCTGTCTGTGCCCCGCCCCGCCCCTGCTGCCGCTCGCCCTGACCCCCACCCGGCCCTCCCTCCTCAGGCCGCAGCCTCCTGTCTTTCGCAACCATGGTGAAGTTGGGCAACAATTTCGCAGAGAAGGGCACCAAGCAGCCACTGCTGGAGGATGGCTTCGACACCATTCCCCTGATGACGCCCCTCGATGTCAACCAGCTGCAGTTCCCACCCCCGGATAAGGTATGAGCCCCCGACATTCCCGCGCTGCTGGGTGTGCACCCCCTAAATCTTCGGACTGCAACCGAAACAAAAGAAACGCCTTGCGCGTTGAGGATGAGAGATGGGGGCGGGCTCAACCTAGAGGAGGAAGACAGGGCAAGCACAATGTACCCTCGTGATTCTGGGTTGGGTGATGCTGGAGACCCCCTGCCTTAGATGACACCTTCGTCTTGGCAAGATTCCTTAGTGGAAGGTCCCCTCTTGATTTCGGGGGAGTCTTATGAGGAGCGATGCTTGTTGGTACAGGAGTCTGGGGTGAGCCCAGGGAGCTAGCTGGTCCTTGTGCCTTTTGAGGTGGTATCGGTTCAGCTCCACTTGCCTTACTGTGTGTGTGCTCAGGAATAGAGCCTCTTTCTTTGTTCCTTTTGTGAAATCCCCAGCTCTGAGCTCTGGCTCACCAGTGCTAGTGGAACCAGGACCATCTTTACCGTGATGCATTTTTTTTTTTTTGACTTAAAGACTCCCCTCTTGAGTACTACATCCAGTGGGGTATCATTGGTCCATAAATATATTTTCAAGCCATAACATTTAAAAGCAAATTCTATCCTTAAAGTAGAAGATAGCATTGCAACACTCTAATGTAAAACCACACGCCCTGCATCTACAGTCCCTACACACAAAGGAGCTTGCTCACTATTCCCACATGCTTTTACATTTATTGTCTCAGTTCGTTCTGAGAAAGAGGCTCTGACTCCCAGCTCTGCATTCACTGGGCAGTAGTAGAATGGGGTGTCGGAAGGATCTGCAGTGGGTCTTCTTTCACCCCCAAACTTAGCTTCCCAAAGTGGTTTTGTCCCCTTAATTCTATTGTCTGGGTTTTTTTTTTTTTTTTTTTTTTTTTTTTTGGTGTGTGTGTGTGTGTGTGTGTGTGTGTGACATGGGAGCAGGGAAGGGACTGATTGCAGGTGTTTTCATTTAAGAAGGGGAGATCAGCTGGTCATAGCTGTGCACCCCACACCACAGCTGTTGGCCCAGGCTGGCCTTCATAGGATGAGCAGGGCTGTTGAGTCTTTGGCCCATGGTGGGTGTCAGGACTCGGTCCCGAGTACCCCTACCCCTCCTGCCTTGATACACCCAGCCAAGGAGCACCAGAGGCCTGTGCCAGGAACTATGTGTCCTGGAGCGGCACCTCTATCAGGTGATTCCCTCTACTTGGTCCAAGCCTCTTCTTTTGCCCTCAATATGTTCCATTCCAGTACTGCCTGGCATGGTCGGCCCCAAGGAGGAGGGCTTCAGGCAGGTCCCACATTCTGCCAACCAGTCCTGTTGCCCAGGGTTAGGCTAGGTGGCTCTGTAAGGTACCGAGTCTCTCTTCTCTTGGGGTAACTGGTGAGGATGCTCCAGAAAAGGGTATTCCTGTGGGAACAGGTCCTTGGGCTAGAAGGCTTCCAAAGTCACAGCGAAGAAGACAGATTCTCAGAGTTCACCAAATGCACCCAAGGTCATCGTGCTGAAGGTCACTGGCCTCTGGGGTATGGAAGTTTCTAGCCTTGTTACTTATTCCACTCTGCTTATAGTTGGCCACCTCTCACACTTGACAAGATTCAGGGAGGTGGGGGATGTGATTTCTGAGTGCCAGAAAATGCACTAGTGCTGAGGGCTGCCGGTCACATCAGGAGCAGCCTTGCCTGACATTCGTCGGAACACTCGCCGTACTGGCACTGTTCCGTACACTTCATAGGCTGAACTTCAACATGCCCACGTTGCTGCAAGGCACCCCCCCACCATTGCCCTCATCTGACAAGACCTAGCAAAGAAGGCCTAGAGAGTTTTAAAGGGCCTGCCCAAGGTCACCTGTCAGTTAGTGGTAGACGCAGACTGAATTCAGGTGGCCTAGATGTTCTCACCCTCACAGTTCTGGATGATACAGGCCTCCTGCCCTCCAGGTTATGGAGAAGACACGAAGAAGCCTTCTGTATTCATGGTCAGGGGAAGTGGCCCCAAATGTATGCTCAAGGTCACGAGGCTACATGGGTGCAGCTGGGATGTGAGGATGGCAGGGCGGTGCTCAGTGCTGCCTTGGGAAGGTGATGCCTTCAGGGGTGCATACCCCTCTATCTACTGCAGGACAGTGGCATGCCAGGAGTGAAGCCTGACAGCACACACTGAAGCTCAGGGCTCTCTGGTTCAATGCCAGGCATTGACCCCTTTCTCCCCTATGACCTCTGGGGGCTGGCTCCACAGGTCAGGGCTGGAATGGAGAGTTTTCTAGTCACTTGCCTGGGGCCTGTCCTGAGTCACACAGTCCCACTGTCAGGGCAAGTGGGTGTCTCCCAAACCATGGAAACAACAAAGGACATACTCCCTCCAGGAGAAGTGTATGGGGAAGGGGGATGGTTCTCTCCTGTCCCATAGCCACTACTGGATACCTGCTCTGGGGAGTGTTTGGGGATCAGAGGTGAGTAACTCCTTGACCTCACTCGCCCTATCCAAGGGAATCAGAGAGGCAATGGCCCCCCTGACAGAGGCAGAGCTGGGGAGGCCAAGAGAGGAATGTCCCTATAGGGTGCAGCATGGGGTCCCGGGTAGGTGTGAAGTTGGCAGGGCTTCAGGGAAGTTTGTGCAGGGCAGATGTTTCCAGGTTCACATGGTGGGGGTGGGGGAGACCCTTCAGTGCTGTGCAGTCTAAGAGGCTCCCCAGAGCAGTTTATTCCCAGGCCCTAGCTCTTGGGTGCTACACAGTTGTGTTCAGGTCTTCTCCAGTGACACCACATGTCCAGCAGGTGGGCGGCACAGAAAAGCCAATAGGAAAGAAGAGGTGTCCTCCCCACTCTCTGGACCAGGGCTCTGCTGTAATGGGTACCCGAGTGGTCTGCCAGCCATTAGTCCAGTGGCCTTGGCCGGTGAACATCACTTCTCTGTTCCCTGGTTCTGCATTTGTCCTGGGACTGCTCTAGGACCATGGATAGGCAATGTATCTGAAAGGGCCTGCATGGAGAGTCCTCAGTGGAAGCTGCTCTCACTGCCTGGAGGAATGGTGGGTATCTTTGAACTTGTGTTTTGTTTTGTTTTTCGAGACAGGGTTTCTCTGTGTAGCTTTGCGCCTTTCCTGGAACTCACTCTGTAGCCCAGGCTGGCCTCGAACTCACAGAGATCCGCCTGACTCTGCCTCCTGAGTGCTGGGATTAAAGGCGTGCACCACCACTGCCCGGCTTTGAACTTCACAGTCCCAGGTTCACCTGCCTAGGGCAGATGTGTCTGAGCACATCAGGCTCATCACTGACCATGTACCTCTCTGTTTCCTGGCTAAGGTTGTTGTGAAAACCAAAACTGAGTATGAACCTGACCGCAAGAAAGGGAAAGCACGTCCTCCCAAGATAGCGGAGTTCACCGTCAGCATCACCGAGGGTGTCACCGAGAGGTTTAAGGTGAGTGGTCGCAGGCTGAGCTGCCGTCTTTAGGTCAGGAGGCATCTGCCAGGCTGCGGAGAGGTCTTTTTAGAGGGACAGGAACAGATGCGATTCCACTTATCCAGGCCGTGAAAGCCCAACAGCTTCTAGCTCCCAACCTGGAGGCTCTCTGGGTAGGTTTTTTTTTCTTCCTTTCTTTTTTTTTTTTTTTTTTAAAGGATTTTCCTTTTTCTTTGCTTCATCCTCCAAAATAATCACATATCATTTATTTTTATAACAGGGAAAACCCATCCATGAACTTCCCTTTAGGCAAAGACAATAAATGTGAACAAACATTTGCCAAACATCAAAAGATTCGCCTCACAGTTTCAGGAAGGAAGCAGAAGGCCTGAGGTACTTATATCCATCCAGGCAGGGCTTCGTGTCCTGCCCTTGACCCTCAGTGCCTCTAAGGCAAGCTCCTCTAAGGGCCGATGCTGAACAGGGTACTCCTCTCCTACATCCCATCTCATGAGGGTAGAGAGGGGGCTGCAGACTCATTGGTCCCAGCTCTCTTGGTGGAGCTGTGACCAGAGTTTGCTTGTATGCAAAGCCCATGTGTTCAACTTCCAATCCTTCTTTACTTCCTGCTACCTCTGGTGATGGCTGCTGACAAGGGTGAAATTCCAGTGAGCCCTGGTGGGAGGAGCCTTCCTCACGGAAAGGGTGTGTGTCCTCTAAAGTGGTATCTGCTCAGGAACAAGCTGGGATGTTGGTATTCTGGAAACCCCACTCTTTAGGAAAGATGTAGGAGAAAATAAAATGGTGACCATCGCCCAGATTCAAAGGGGTTAGTTGGAAGACATCCTCAGACCTTGAACTGTGGCCCTGTATGTATGGATGGTCATTTTCACAGGGATATATGAGCAATCTGTTCATGGGTGTGGAGGCACATACTCACCCACTCTTGGCACATTGCAGAGCATCTGTATTATCTCCTGTTTAATTCTTGGGTGATAGTGGGAACCATAAAAGATGGACTTGGGAACCAACCCCAGTTCATAGCTGCAAGGGAATCCAGAAGAGCAGAGCGTCTTCATGGAGTATTGAGTACAAATCTCTTCTGCTTCCTGTTGCTTCTCACTGCTGTCCGAGTCTGCCTGGTACAGTGGGTTCCATGGGTGTCACTATCCTCTGTGCCCCTGGTGTATGCTTGTAGTAGCTCATCTGAACCTCCCCGCCTCCTTCCTCCTTGCTAGTAACAGGTACTGATTTCCAAAGAGGGGTCTGCAGTGAAAAGGTACAGAGGTCTGTATCTGCATCTCTGTGGGTATGGAAGGGTGTCAGGTATGTCGAGCTGCTCTTCCTG
This sequence comes from Peromyscus leucopus, assembly GCF_004664715.2. Lineage (NCBI taxonomy): Eukaryota > Metazoa > Chordata > Mammalia > Rodentia > Cricetidae > Peromyscus > Peromyscus leucopus. Next base: position 3,138,234 of record NC_051071.1, on the reverse strand, counting down.
GCTCAGGGGTTGACTGTTAACATGTTTGAGGTTCGTGGCCAGTATTAAGATGGATTAACGAGAGGTCAGCATCTCTGTTCCACTCTGGGATCAGCATGGTTGTCCTCTGTTGCCATTTTTGGCCCATCAGCATCATAGGCACTTGAGATCAGGTGCATGATCAGACGTGAATGTCAGAGCAACACTGTCTGAATGTCATCTTGCCTGAGCGTGCCCTGGTTTCTCAAGTCTGATTGGACGTTTGTCCCCATCACCAGCTTAGGTCAGTGAGTAGTGTGGTACCCAAATATCTTCTCCATCTGTTGAATGTCTCTGTGTGTCAGGCTCTGGCCCCTCTGGTGTTATTGGTTTGTGTTTTTCTCACATGCTCACCTGAGGCAGGTCCCTAGGTCCCTTGCCTAAGGCACAGGTGACGCACATTTGGCCCCAGGGCCCTAGGCAGTCATGACTGGGCCTCTGTGCGGTTACCTGGTTTCTGTTGCCCAGAACCGTGGGGCTCAGAAGACCCAGGAAGACCTCAGACAATCTCTATGATCCCAGCGGGCAGGCTGTGGGTGCCGGGAGGCTTGCTTCACCTCTCTTGCTGTCTCCGGGTGTTGGGGAAGATATCGGATACAGTGGGGACCCACTAGGGGCTTCCTCTCCACTGCAGTATTGCCGGGTCTCACACACAGCTGTCAGTGTTTCCCTATGCCTAGCTTCTGTGCCTCCTTTAAGGACTCACCCCCAGGATGGCTGCGACTCCCCCATCTCTCATTCTAAAACCAGTACCTGAACGTCCATGACCTGAGCTCCAGCCCCAGGCAGGAATCCATCCCTCTCTCTCCTTCCCCACTGAGGCTCCCAGGGATGAGCTTACCCCAAGTTCCTGTTGCCCTCCACCAGGAGGTGGTACTTCCAGAAGCAAGCTTTGTGTCTTGAGTCCACACGCGCTTCAGGAAGTAGGATGCTATCATAGTTCTCTCCATATTAGTTGGGGAGACTGAAGCAGAGCTTGGGCTCAGGAAGCCTGCTCTTGGGTCGTGGCGTTAGAGGCCACAGTTTTATAACAGCTGTCTCCCCCCAACCCCCTTCCTCTGTTGACTCAAACCCTGTCCCAGAACTACCGCTGCTGCCTTGTACCCCACAGAACCCAGGTCCCTTTCCTACTCCAGCAGCCGAGCCAGATGATACCCCTGACAGTGTCCTTTCTCCCCTTTAGTCTTGCTTCTGTGTCCTTCTAGCCCCAACCCCTTAGCTGTCCCTTTTTAAGAAGCTGGGCTAGCCTACACCTCTCTCTGGGCCTGGGCCCTGTGATCTCTGATATCCCAAGCAGGTACTGAAGAGTGGTCTCATGAAGCAAAGGCCCCTTGACCTGGCTCGTGACTTTGAAAAGGAAACCAGGCCACAGGAGCCCCCTGAGACATGCATATTGGCTAAAAATGAAGGTGTAGGGCTTGTGCGCAGACGGCACTTAGGAGCAGCCCATGCCAGCACTGCCGGAGTCCTCGATACCATCTCTCTGGCGCTTACTGCACTCAGGAAGAACGGGCTAAGTCAATGAGTGACTCATCCATCATTCTGGTGGACGCCTGTGGAGGGGGCTTGGCACGGTTTCCACAGGGTGTCCCCGTGGGCTCCTTAACAGCAGGCAGCTCTCCTGAACTAGCCTTCTTACTGGGTCAGGGCTGGCTATGTGCTCACTTGACAGTTGTCACAGGGTCAGCAGATGACCAGCTGGAGGCTTCAGTCAGGAAATGGCAGGAGCAGGGTAGGATCCCTGGGTGAGCAGCCTCCTGGGGCACCGAGGAGGACTCAGAGGGATGACCCAAGTTCTAAGGGTGTCCCTTGCGTTTGTCAGCTCTGAGCTGCTTCAGAACCAGATAATGTGAGTTCCACAGGGTTCCACCCAGGTGACGTGCATTTTAGCCAGCTCTGCAGTTGGATCGATGTCTCCTGAGGTTCTACGCTTTTCTTCTTGGTGCATGGTCCGGCACAACAGCAGAGACATTTGAAGGGCTCGAGCCCTTTGGAAATGCTGAGAGTGTCCACCCTTCTGGAAAGTGCTCTTGGCCTCTAAGACTTAACGATAGTTTCTGCATCTGTGAGTGCACACATACAATGTGGCTGCTGTGCAGAACACCAGCTGGTTAAAGGTTCGGGGTCTTTTCTGAACATGGGGGTTTAGGGGAAAGAACAGGATGTCTGGAATCAGGGACCCACCCCCTGACCCTCCCACCAGGGATTAGTCACAGTGGTGGCAGGAACAGTACACCGTTCTGATGGTGATTTGGTTCTTTTCCTCTACATGTGTGTAAATCCGGGGAAGGAGATCCTACCACAACAGATGAGTTCCGTGCACCCATGAGCCTCTTTGTTCTTTATTTGTATTGTTAAGGTGTGCCCACCTCTCTTAACTTCGGAGGGCACCCTTGAAAGCGTCTTTTTGGATATTACATTGTGGTTATCGCTGGAGAATTAATCTCTTGGCTGCAAGGTTGCTAGGCTGGTTGCTAGGTAACAGCTGGTGGGGGGGGGAAGGAGGGGCTTTGTAAGGTTGCTACACAGGGATAGCAGGATGAATCACCGCTGTGGCAGCCAAAAGCCTAGGCTTCCAGTGAGGCTTGAGTCAACGTGGAGAGCAGCCATTTAATTAATCGGAGGTGTTTTTACACTGAGACTAAGTGCAGGATAAGATGTTGCTCAAGTGAACTAAACCTAAACATTAAAACAAAACAAAACCAAACCCTGCGCTTTCCCACATGTGCGGGCAGTGTGTAATGGGCTGCTGGGTCTGCTTCTTAATGTCCTGGAAGATGGATGCTCCACAGTGAGGCAGGCTCAGGGAAGGGTCTGCCAGCATTCTCTCTGGCTCTTCATGCTTTGTGGCTTCAGGATGAAGAGGGCTGACGGAGGTCACACACGCCCTCCAGGTAAGGGTTTTGTGATGGAGCCACACCCCTCTCTGGTACCACCACCCCTCCAGCCTTGGGCAGTTCCAAGGCCAGCCTTGCACATGGCCACCTTTCAAGGTCAGGGAAGAGCTGGGAGGATATCTTAGGAGAGGCCACTTAAGGATGGCCCTCCAAGCTGGCAGTCGATGCTGCAGTGGAGGGGTCTCTTGGCATGCCGTGGCAAACGATGCTATGGGTGGTTTGTTTCTTTCTCTCGAATCCTTAATGACCTTGAGCTTCCTGTGCGCTTGCTTTCCACACTCTCTAATAATCCCCATGGCAGGTTCTAAGTCACACTTATTAACTGTTTATAAACGGCGATGCAATTTTCCTACATCTAGTAGAGAGTGTGTGTGGGGGTCTTCGTTCATGGTGGTGACAGAGACCTTCGAAACTTGTTTAAATACCCTGATGACCTGCAGCTGGGACCACCCACGTCTGCAGCTGTGGAACCTGCAGATTCTGGGTCCAGCTCTGGAGTGAGGGCTTCATCCTGGCTCAGGTAAAACATAGGCCGAATCACCTTGGGGTATATGTCTGTGTTCTCGTCTGCGTAGTACCTAAAATATTTAGCTCTGTAAACACTTGGAGGTTTCAGGATTCAGTCTCTGATATTTTTCCCTTCCCTGTACTGCATTAGTCAGCAAAAGGCTCCTTTCCTTTCCCCTCCCTGAGGGATGGAGGACAGAGACCGTAAGTGACCTAGTGCCATCGACCTGCTCGGCCTGGGCCCTTTGTGAGCCTTGTTTTTCTTGCCCTCGGTGGCAGCATCAGACTATTCTCATTAAGGAGTAACCCCAAGGTCAGTCTGTTAACGGATAAAGACAGGACTCAGACCCACATCCTGGGACACTGACCCTGCTGGTGTGATTAGGCGTGGTGCTCCTGCTGTACTTGGCTGGGATCCTGCTGGTTCCTGCCTAGTGGGAAGTACGTGGAGAACAGGGTGGTAGTCAGTGCCTTGGCAGTTGGATGACAGTAACCCATGCATTAACTGTGACACTAAGCTGTGAAAGGCTAAGTGTGCACTGAACAGTAATCGACAACCAAGCTCCATCTAAGCACCAGGGATGTCCCTTTTCCTGCTTCACTGGGGTCAGATAAGTTTATTAAGGTACACAATATTTTGGGGAACACAATACCACCACATTTCCTCTCTTTTTGTCTAAAATTAAAGAAAGCTTATAACTAATACAAGAAAAACTATCCAATAAGTATATACAATATATACAGCCAAAAATTACATTAATGATGTCTAGTCCATTAACATTTGACAGATTCAGATAAAAACTCCATTATATATATTAACAATGTCCAGCCCAGTAACATCTGATAAACTCAGACCAAAAAATTTTCATTACTTATCTTATTTAAAACAAGTAGTTCCTTTTTAAAAGTAGATTCCATAATCTCCCTTTTTATCTTATTATATCCATATTCTCTCTTTTTTCTTTTCATAATACATTCAGTAGTCTACCTTTTGTCATTTTTATATCTTCCCCTTTTTCTTCTCCTCTTCATCTTCACTGGGGTTACACCCTGAGCCCCCTCCTCTCACTGGGTCACACTCTATGAGTCTGCCCAAGCCAGGGCAGCCCTGGGCAGGAGGTCCCAGGATCTGAGGAGAGTTTTTCTTGGAAAGGTACAGACTGTGTCCCTGGGTGAGACGGGAGGAGAGGGGGCTCAGGGTGAGGAAAAGGGGCATCCTTGGTGCTTAGACCAAGCTCAGACTCTTGCCTCCCTCCTCTGGTCCATTAAAAATAGTGGTAAAATACACAAAACTCACCATTTCAAAGTACAGTTTAGTGACATTAAACAGTCACCAAGTTGCCAACTGTCATACTGTCTAGAACATTTTATTATCTCAGAGGCTGACCCAGACACATCACACAGTGAGTATCACCCTCCCCCATGGCCCCCAGCAGCCTCTGATCTATTTTCTGCCCCCTTAGATGTCTGTCTTCTGGACATATCACAGAACAGATACACAGATACATGGTGCAGCCTTTCATATCTGACTTTTGCTCAGCATCACATTGTCAACATTCATCTGTTGTAGCATGTATCAGCACTTCATTCCTTTTGAAGGCCAAGTAATATTCTGTTGTATGGACATACCACATTTTCTTTCTCCACTCAGCCCTTTTTGGACTCCATCTTTTGGCAGTTGGGCAGTGTTTCTTTGTATAAACCTTTGTTTGAAGACCTGTTTTTCTTTCCTGTAGGTAAATACACAAGAATAGGATTGCTGGTTGCCATGGTAATTTTTATATTTTATGTGTTGTGGAACTGCCATTGTTTCCTACATCAGGACCACCATTTTTCAAGCAGCAATGACCGGGGTCCAGTGTTGCCTCTGTGCATCGCCAGCCCTTGGTACAGCCATTACAGTGGGCATGACATGGCTTCTCCTTGTGGTATGTGTTGCATTTCCCTGATGGTTAGCAACACTGACCTGTTTCCTGGGATCTTGCCACACCAAGGACTGGTCTAGACTCCAACTCCAGTCAGCTGGTTCATGTTTCCACTCCTTCCAGGTCATGATGCTGCAGTCATGATACCGCAGGCCTCTCTGCTCTTCACCTCCCAATGAACTCTATCCCTTGGGACCGATGCTCCTCCAGGAGGTCTCCAGAGTAATCAGAGCTGCCTCTGTGTCCTGCTTCTCTTGTGGCACTTCTTACTTGCCTGCTCTAAGTGACACCAGGGTGATGCAGTGGAACTGTATGGCTGCCCAGCCAACTCTTGGGATGGACACTTTGGGTAGCTAATGTCAGATCCCCCGAGAAGGTTCTTCACAACCTGGGAATCCTAAGATGGGAGAAAGTAGGACTTGCTGAGTTTGAGGCACTTTGGTCTCAACGGGCCCCTTCATAAAGAGATGAGAAAAGAAAATGGTGACAAGCTTGGTCTAAAGACAAGCCTAGTCAGTCTGTTATATTCTCCTTGTTACATTTTTCCCTCTGATTTGACACACATTTGTCTGATTTGAAAACCACAGCAGTAGGTGGGCTTCGCGGCAAGGTCTGCAACTCCAGTCAAGTGTGAGGCTGAGGCAGGAGCACTGCCATTTCATGGCCAGCCTGGGCAACTTAATGAGGCCTTGTCTCAAAATAAAAAATGGGCCCAAGCACTGTGCCCCCTGTGTCTGGTAGAGAAATTGACCCCGAAGGCAGCTCTTTGTGAGTCAACTCATTTCTGACCGGGGGACTCTCTAGGTTTTGTCCCTGGTTCCAGAGAAGGGTGGGAGTCACCCTGTCTGGAAGCCTGTGGCTCTCTAGGTCTCCCCAGGTCACGAAGGGAAAAGCAACCCTGGGTACAGCTCCATCCTGTGTGAGAACATTAGTTTAATAAAAACAAAATGCCCGAACCCTCGCAAGCCATGTTCATGCTGTGTCGGCTAAGTGGACAGTTCTTGGGTTTGCTCTAGGTGCCAGAGGCCTGCTAAGTACTCATTTGGAGTCAGGCTGTGTGCCAGCCTGCCCTGAGGTGGGGCTCCAGGGCATCTGTGTGCCAGCCTGCCCTGAGGTGGGGCTCCAGGGCATCTGTGTGCCAGTCTGCCCTGAGGTGGGGCTCCAGGGCATCTGTGTGCCAGCCTGCCCTGAGGTGGGGCTCCAGGGCATCTGTGTGCCAGTCTGCCCTGAGGTGGGGCTCCAGGGCATCTGTGTGCCAGCCTGCCCTGAGGTGGGGCTCCAGGACATCTGTTCCTTGCCTGCTTCTACACCTTCACTTACTTCCTGGCTTGAGGTGCCTCTCCCCACATCCCAGTCTCTGTTTTCTGTCCCCGAGTCACCCTGACTCTTTTAAGAGGACATCCCTGAGTGTCATTCTTGAGTCACATCCACCTTTTTCTTGAGACCAGGTTTCTTTCTGACCTGGAAATCACTGGTTATACTTTGTTGGGTGGCTGTATCCTTCTGTCTCTATCTCCACAGTATTGGTTGTCCTCTGGCCTCCACACACACAATAAAGAAACAACAACCAGATCTCCAGTGTTTTCAGTAACACAAGTTGGACTGAGAACCTTGGAACTTACCAAGGCTCTTGAGATAGCAAAAGGAGAAGACACAGCCTGAGGGCTGGGGTACCTGCAGAGGAAGTGGGGGCGGGGGGAGGACTCTCTTCAAGGGAGGTGAGCCAGGCCTGTGCTCCTTAACACAAGTCCTGTGGCTGCCCCAACAAGGCACCACAAAGTAGGGGAACCCCAGAGGCATGCTCTCAGGTTTCTGGAGGCAAGGGAAGTCTGAGGTTGAAGTGTCTGTGGACCATGCTGCCTCTGAAGTCCTGTTGTGTTGTGGTTACGCCATCTCTGGGGCCGCGTGGCTAGAGAGGCATTCATTATTCCAGCCCTTGGTCTGCACGTGGTGTTCCTGCGAGTGTGTGTCTCTGCCTCATTTCCCTTTCTTGTAAGGACACTGGTCAGACTTGACAAGCGCCCAGGCTAATGACCTCACCTTAAGACAACCCACGTGCAAAGGCTTGAACTTCTGATCCTCCTGAAGTGCCTGGGTTACAGGGGTGCAGCACCTCCAGAGCACAGCCCTGTGTGCAGGGACTGTGCGAGAAGAGGCATGTGGCTGGATCCCTGCCAGGCAGTGTTTCTGGGTGAGGTGGCCTGGATTGAGATCCTGCTCTGCCATCTGTGGGACCCCCAGATAGCCAAGGAATGGACAGTGGTTATAAGAGCAGTACTGAGTCTCACTCCCTTCATGTTCAGTGTTTAGAAGGTTGTCACTCCTGGACCCTCCCACCGGCTCTGGCAGTGCCCTCTCTGGACCCAGCACTGCCAGGGAAGGTGGCTGTCACTGGACATCCTGGATGATACCCCTTCTTTTTCCTACACGTTAGCTCCCTTCTTCATCAAGAGCCACACTCAGTTCCCAGGGCCAGACGTTTATGTGCTTGCTATCTGCTGTAGCTACCAACAGACCCTTGCCAATGTCACCCCCCCCCATGGGTGCCTTGAGCCCTGAGACTGAGACCGCATGGTTCACCGTGTCTGCCCCTGTAGCAGGCATGAGCTCTATGCACAACACAGGTTCTTCAGATGGATTGGTGGCAGCGTTAGTGATGGGTCACCTAAGCGGAATAAAGTGGAGCAGAAAGAGATCCTGAGACGGGGCAGTTCCTCGCTGCTGGGGTGGGCGGTAGGAAGCCAGCAGTGACTCCCATACTGGTGCCCATGGCACCTGGGCCACATGCTGGCTCCTAGGGTCTGTCCAGGGATCCTGAACCATTCCCAGGCTTCTCCACCTCACTCCTCTCACCTCATGACATGCTTTTGCCCCTTCCATATTTCCCAACAGCTAGGCAGACATCTCAAGGCCCAAATCTAGTAGCATCTTGTGTGTTTGACCTCTGTTACTTGTACATCTGTGAGCCACGTCTCACCTACACTGTTGTAGCTTTGCGCCTACCTAGTGCTGGGCATTCTAACGAGCGGCTTATGCCCTAAGGAAACCCAAATGTAAGTCTCTGTCCTCAGAACACCATAGAGGGCAGAGGTTGAGGACAGAGCTCCTGTTTCTCTTATGTGGTTCCAGCATGAGGGTAGCCTGGGGTCTGAGTGACAGTGCCCTCGCAGTGAGACCAGTGCCCAGAGAGATCTGTGGAGCAGCTGTTCCCTAGGTGACAGGTGCTCAGCTCTGTAAGTCAGGGCCCTGAGTGCAGCCCAGCCCCACTTCTCCGTCAAGGGTCCAAGTTGCCTGGGAGCCATGTGGCCATTAGCGAGGCCTTCTCGTGTCTGTGCCCAGAGCTTTCCGCCTGTCTGTCACTGTTCCGCAGCCCCATGGTGTCCTCTGCCTCTTCCCACAGGTCTCTGTGCTGGTTCTCTTTGCCCTGGCCTTCCTCACCTGTGTCGTCTTCTTGGTCGTCTACAAGGTGTACAAGTATGACCGCTCCTGCCCTGATGGGTTTGTCTTGAAGGTAAGGCCTTAGCCCCCTGGGGGTGCCTTGGCCCCCCTTCCCTCCACAATCCTGGGGCCCGATAGCAGCAGGGCCTCGGCTGTGCACTACAGTGGGAGGTTCCTCACTGAAGGCCCTGCCTGGGCAGCCAGGCAAGGAGGATGAAGGACCAGAGGGTCACTTCGAAGAGAACCCCTGGCTTATCCCTGGGGAAGAGTCCCCTTGGTGCATGGGGAAGAGTCCCCTTGGTGCAGAATACTTCCCTCCAGGACCTGGTGGGGGCAGGAGGCAGTGACCAAGAGAAAGGCTGTGCCCCAAGCCACACAAAGGGGCCCTCCTGCCTAGAGGCTGCTCTTGGGCTCTCCTGTGGGTTCCACCGCAGGGGCCATGTTGGCATCTGGACTTTGTGTGCACATGGAAATGTTCTCTCCGCTTCTGTGCCTCCTTCCCACGAGCCTGCTGTTGGCACAGATGCATTTGTACCACAGGATGGAGGGCTGGAGGACCAGAGGACCAAGGAAGGGAAACCGAGGGAAGGAAGACGGGGTGGAGGCAGGAGATGGAGCAGAGCAGAGGTGTGGCCCCCTCGCTCCGGGCTTCCATGGCCCCTCACTCGTGTCTGGGTCTACACTTTCCAGCTGATGGAAACCAGTCCTGGGCAGGATTTGGCACTGCTGAAGGGGAGATAGAGCAGGCACTGAATGTGTGTGCTAGCCCGAATGGCTCGTGGATCTTTGCTGGCTGGCTGGGTCTGGGTTTTGCTGAGGCGAAACTTCAGTTCCCCGGCAGAGCAAGTTAGAAGAGCCGGGAGTTCACATACCCCAGCCAGGACCTCCTCCTCCTCCTCCGTTTACACCACGAGGTCCTTCAGGGCTTCTGACTTTCAGCCCTTCCCTCCTGCAGCGACTGTGGGATACCTGCTACAGTAGACAACTCTGGTTGCTCAGGGTGCTGATGCAAGGACTGCTTCCTGAAGCCCTTCTGGTTCAAGAAACATGAGGCAGGCAGGCAGGCATATACTGAGTGAGGAGGACTTGGCATGGAGTATGTGGGTCTGCCTTTTCTAGAAGGTGGTCCACACTGGGGCAGCTTCTGGAGGAAGCATGGGGCAGAGTAGGAGACGGAGTGCTGAGAGTAGTGGGCGGACTGGGGTGTGCCTGGTGGGAGAGTGGCCCGGGTACAGCCAGATCGTACACTGCTCAGCACCCTGAGTGCCTAGCAAAGGCCCCAGGGAAAGGAGTGTGATGAGGAGGATTCCTTGGGTCACCTGGAGGTTGGGAGAGGCAGGCAGGAGCTGATGGAGGAGGCTGCTACAGTGGGGCCGGAAAGACGGTCTGGATGGCAGACACAATGTGAGAGGTAGACCAGGATGGCAGTGGATGGACAGGAAGACTGAATTAAGCAGGCCAGGAGGGACGGAAGGGGAGGACCTGGTCCAAAGCTGGGTGACTCAGAGGCTGATATAGGAAGCAGTGGTGCCTCTGGGAGAAATAGGATAGGCAAGGGACAGCTCCCTACTGCAGCCATTGTTCACAGATGACAGGCCAGCACTCCACTAAACACAGAGCTCTCCTGGGTTTCCTGTCTTGCCCATTGTCTCTGGTCTGGGGCAGGTCCCCGCCCAGCTGGTGCCAGTGCCATTTGGCAAACCCAAGTGCTGTGGGAGAAGCTGGTGCAGAGGGGTGATGATGAAGATGAAGGCTGGGATCCAGGCTGAGTTCAGATCAGATTCCTGGCAGTGTGGAGGGGACTCAGGATCTGCATGGATAAAAGGCCCTGCAGGGCTTGCAGTCCTCAGCCCCTTGGAAATTCAGAAGCCCATAGGCAGCTCTGCAAGTGGGCTGCTGTGGGCGTGTACAGTTTCCACAGTGTCTTAGTGGCGGTGGGAGTTGGCGGTGGTCTGGATGATACAGCTAGGAGGTGTAAGGTGCTGGGTGGGGGAGGCTTTCCTCCTTCCATGCTCAGGCATATGCACATTCCACATCTACTTGAGGTTGGAGGGATGGTTGTGAGGGCTGTGACCCATATTCACCCTGGATGCACCCCGAGGGCCTAAGGGGGTGTGTGCCTCCTCTTTATCAGTGGGAAACAGGGTTCAGAGGCTCCTGATCATGCCCCAAGGTCATGCCCTTCAGTTCCTTCAACTCTTCGGCATATACCTTCTAGGAGCCTCTTTAAGTGTACTAGCTGAGCCCAGGGAATCTGGCTGGATAGGATGCCTGGGGAGGGGAGAGGGAAAGGGAACCCCAGAAGCCTGAGTCCTACCAAGAAGCCCTCTTGCCACAGCCAAATGGCCCAAGCTGAGGAGTGTGTAGAGGCAGATAAAAGCAGAGTCAGGGTGGTGATGTGTGCCTTCAATCCTTGCACTCAGGTGGAAGCAGCCTGGGCCATAGGGAGACCCTGTCCACACTCTGCAGTGACCTAGCCCAGGCCATATGACAGTCATGCTCCTTCCAAGACACCCCTATAGGTGACCTAGGCTTCCTATTTTATTTATTTTACCAAAAAGGGTGTGTGAGAGCCTTTCTCCACATGGGTATAGACTGAACACCTGTGCCCCAGTTCTTTCTGTGGTTTGTGACACCATCAGCCCCTCGGAGGGCCTCACAGCATCTTTTGGTGGCCGTGTTATATGGGAGGTGTCAGACACCACCTGCTGTCCTCTCTCAGCCAGGCGTCTGGAGGGCAGGGCCATGTCCTCGCTGCCCTTAGATGCCCGCGCCTGCTCCAAGCAGTCGCTGCTCCTCAGGTCTTGGTTGCATGCAGAGCTCTAGCAGGGTCTTGTGCTGGGTGCCGGGCTGGACGGGAGTAAAGATGGTAACTGCAGCCTTCCTCCCACTTCCCCAAGGAGCAGAGAGGGATACGTGGAGGACAGAGTGAGGGTGGCGGTGCAGGCTAGAGGAGTGTGGTCAGCTGTAAAGTCCCAGCTGGCCTGCACGGCCATTTCCCCCTGCAGTGTAGGGGTCCCTTGCACCAAGCTGGCTGTGCTCTGGAGGGTTCTTGGAACGTTTCATCTTTTCTGTTTATCATCTTTGGCCACACCCTGGCTTCTTGCTGAGCTGTCCCACACTGCCTTTTATCCTTACAACAAAAGCAGCCAGGCTGTGTGGCACATTGGCCCCATTTTAAAGATGAGGAGACTAAGGCTCTGAGAAGAGCACATGAGATCTCAGCTGGGGCTGGGGCCTGGCCCTAAAGCCAGGCTTTGTCTGCAGCCAGGGCTATCCCCTGAGGGGCTGCACCAAGGGCAGGGTAGCATAAACACCCTCCATTGCTTTGGGGCCTCTTCTGAACTAGCTGTCAGCACTCTCCGGAGCCTGCTGGTGTTTCTAAGCTTTACACTTCAGGATCTAGTGAGCTGCTAAGGAGACCCCAGTCTCCACAGGCAAGGGCTGATCCTTTACATCGTTAGCTACCTCACCAGTGACGGAGGAACTTCTGAGGAGAGGCACAAGGGGTGGCAGCCCAGAAGAGAAGATGGCCATGAGGCTCAAGCCACTGTTCGTATTTGTACAGGCTCCCGAGTGCTCACTGGGCCCTGCACTGCGCCGGTCTCGTCTTAGCATTCATCACCTTCCTAGACCCCACAGTGAGGACCGCAAGCCCTGCATGTGGGCTGCTCCACCAGGATGCTTTATTTACCGCCATCCTCCCCTCCTGGAGAGGCCAGCTGACCCTGCTGAGTGACCAGCAGGGCTAAGTTAACCAGCACCCATGGCTTAGGCTGTGCTAGGTTCTTAACCACCTGCTGACCACTCCCCACAGTCCGGGCCCTGTACCTGTAGCAGGCTCTGTGTGGGAGGGGTCCTTAGGAGAGAGGGCTCACTCTGAAAGAGCAGGACCCCCCGCCCCCAAGTAGCTTCCAGATCTGCCCACCTGGCTGCTCTTCATGCTCCAGCCTCCTTTCTCCATCAGCGTACTTGATGCTCAGCCCTGTTACACCAAGCAGCAGCAGCAGCAGCAGCAGCAGCAGAGCAACGTCAAGTGAGGCAGGGTTCAGAGGGTGAGAGTACATCCCTGCTGCAGTGGCCTTTGGCTGAGTAAGACCGAACACCTGGGAGGCCAGGTCAACGTCCTGTCTTCCTCAATTACTTCTCCCCTTCCTCTTTTGGGAAAGCGTCCCCCCCTGAACCTGGCACCAGGGATTACAGGAGTGCCATCCTCTCATGCTCCCACTGTGCAGGCCTGAGCCACCCTGAGTGCTGTACCTCCACCTCAGGGTTGTGAGGGGTGGCAGGATGGTAGCTGCAGAACCAGGAAGCACAGGTGGTTAAGCCGAGTTGGCCTGCACTCCTGAGGCCATGTGTACCAAGGCAGGGACTTCATAGTACTATCTGGACCGTACATGCCAGTGGCTGATACTGGAAAACACCAAGTTGGACCCATTGTCCTCGGGGTAGAGACAATGGAAAGGTCTGTGTCATAGTCTGTATGTCCTTGAGCTGGGTGGGAAATCAGGGATCGACCCCCTGGAAGGGTAGCCCAGTGTGTGGTGGTGGACGACGCTGACTGGAGGTCCCAGCTGGAACTGTGTTCTCATGCTTGTGTGGTTCTCAAATCTGCTTCAGCAAGCTTCTTCGCCTCTCTGGACTCCACTTTCCCACCTATAAAATGGACTGAGTGGCACGAACCTCACAGTGAGAGAATTGGCCTGAAAAGTACAGACCTGGCGTAGGCAAGAGGGAAGCCTGCATGTGGGTGCACACTGCTGTCCCCTTCTTTCAGGGCAAGAGGGAGGGAAGAAGGCTTGAGAGCCACAGGACATTCTCTAGGGTAGGGAACCCAATTGGATTGCCCTGAACCTGCCCTTGGTGTTCAGACTTAGTCTAGAGGAAGTTCCCAGGAGCTCCTTCCTCCCTGATGTCTTGGGCTGCCTGCCCATACACTGGAGAGCTACCCTGGGGTTGAGGATGGAGACACTAGGTCATCCAAAAGAACAACTGAGCATTGTGTCATAGGGTGAAAACCGGAAGGGCTCTCTTCTAACAGGAGTGTGTCTTGGACTGTGGCCTTGGCTGGGATGCTGGACTCACATTCCTCAGGGAGACACTTGAAATACAGATATGGACTCAGCACAGATCTGCTAAGCCACTCTGGGCTGCACCCAGAGATGAGTACATGGGTTTAAAACTACCAGATAATGAATGGGTGGTCACTGAGGGCTCCACCTCTGACTCAACTGTGGGGTCTCACGTTCCCATCTCAGCAGGCTTGGTGATACCATGCCTCCGGTGGCTAGACATGAGTAACAGTTGCTTCAACAGGGTGGGAAGCTTACTGCTGGTCTCAGAGTCCAGATTGGAAGGCAGTGCAGGGACTCACTCACCCCGAGCTCTGGCTCCATCTTTCCCTGCCCCGGGGCTCTTGAGGTTTTGTTCTCTGGGCCGTCCGAGCCGGTTGAGAAGGGGAGATGTGGACACTGGAGGGACACAGCTGCTCTCTGGGAGCCAGCCCCAGAGCTGCTTGACACAACCGTTCAGATTCTCTTGGTTTGAGGTTAGTCTCGGCCTTAGAGGGCTCTAGGCAGGTTAGTCACCGGCTGCCACGCCAGCTGCACGGCTCAGCTCAGAGGATAACTTGCAGGAGCTGGTTCTCTCCTCCTACCATGCAGGTCCTGGGGACTGAACTAGTGTTGGCAACATCTTTACCCACTGAGCCATTTCACTGGCCCCCAAAGAAAGCCCTCCTTGGTGCTCTTCCTCTTATTTCAGGTGGATTGTCTGTAGACACGTCAAAAGTGTCCTTGTTTCTAATAGATGAATAGCCAAGGTCAATCGGCCAATTAGAGACTTGGGGAAGGGAGGCATGCTGCCTGTTCCACCTAACCTGGGAGCCCAGTGCCCGTTACAGCACAGCCAATCTTTTAGACGGCTGTGCCCTCGCAGGGCAGGCCCCGTTCATCTGTCCATTGTTAGTGTTTATTTAGCATTTATTCCTGCAAGCTCAGGGAAGATGCTTAGGGGCCATTGCGGGGGGTGGGGGGGGGTGTAATATCCACTGCAGACACACACTGGCACCCCCTGTATCTCCATGGCCTCCTGTCTTACAGAACACCCAGTGCATTCCAGAAGGCTTGGAGAGCTACTACACGGAGCAGGACTCCAGTGCCCGGGAGAAATTTTACACCGTCATAAACCACTACAACCTGGCCAAGCAGAGTATCACACGCTCCGTGTCACCATGGATGTCAGTTCTGTCAGAAGAGAAGCTGTCGGAACAGGAGACCGAAGCTGCGGAGAAGTCAGCTTAGCGAGCTGGGCGGGTTCCTTACAACGTGTCACTTGAAGGCAACAAAGGGACTTTGAGGGACATTTCATTAAATATAATTACCGATAATTTAGAGGTTACTCATTTACGGTGCAATTGCTTCTGTTTGCTAATGCTGCTTTGCAAATAAAACTCGCTGCGGACCACCCACAGGCATAGAAACCAGCGCATCTCAGCATTGCTTAGAGAGCTTGAGGCCACTGTCCATGCTGAGGAGTCTTCATTCAGCTCCTTCACTGGGATTCACTGGATGCCGTCAAAAGAGAATTGACACTGGCTATGCCCGGGGTCAGGCCATCAGAGCAGTGCGTTCAGTGGGTTTTTTTTTTCTTTGATGCCCCTTTGCTATCTGCAGACCTTGCTCCATAGCCATATCTAGAGCGATCCCGTGCTTTGCTGGCAGCAGTGCCGACTGCCAAAATGCGCTGGTAAGTGGCACAGAGAAGGGAAGCGTGCGCTACAATGCAGCCCGGGCAGCCCCTGCCAGGGCAGTTCTGGGAGGTTCTCTTTGGTATGTGCACTGAGCAGAGTACAAGGATGGGGTGGGAGGAGCTGGCTCTGGGCCAAGGGTTGCAGAGCCTGTTTTCCTGTGGGTGGGCTGTCTGCTGGTGATGTGCTAGATAGGAAGAAACCCCACCGGCCCTTTTCTTTCCTGTTATGAATATGTTTGCACGTACAGCCCTGTAATGCAGGTGATTTTGGTTCTTCGTTTTATTAGCTGGGTGGGCAAAGTGAAAATGTAATTTTGGGTAAGCCAAGGCTACTTAGCTTTTAATCTGTGAACAGATGTGACTCCTGTGCTGTGAGAAAGGGGCAGGATGGCTGGTGGGGGGCTGGTGTGGCACCTTGCAAAGAGAATATTTGAGTCCACAATCTTTGTAAGAAAAGTATGTTTATGTTTCAATCTGAATCTTGACATTAAAGTATATGTTTACAAAATCACCAGTAGGTAAACTAAATGTGTAAGACAATTAAATAGAAAAAGCTATTCCTGGTTGTTTTCTTCCGTGTTCTCAGACTGTGTTGTTTCCGGTGGGCATGTCGGAAGTTTCAGTGTTCCTTAGTAGGTCAGAAATAAATGGCAAATAGTTGGAGATCCTTTGTGAACAAGCATGGTGACCACCGTCAGCTACACTGTTGTTTCCTGAGGTGTGCTACTGAGACAAAATACTTTACTGTTGGAGTGTTCCCAAACAAAGACCATGAGCTCAGCACAGGGGTGGGGTGGGGGGGGGTCCACACAGTCACATGTTTGGGGGGGGGGTCCACACAGTCACATGTTTGGAGGGCGTTGGGAAGCTGTGAGGAATGCATGAAGAGCAATAAACGTGCCAAAGCTTGTCCTGCACAGGATCTGACTCAGCGACCACAGGAGTGCAGCAGGCAAGCCCCACTGTGTTTTCTAGCAGCAGCAGCAGCAGCAGCAGCAGCAGCAGCACCTCACCCACTGTCAACCCCCCGATGTAACTTCTCACGTTCACTCAGCAAATAAAGAGCTCGTGGGCGCCTGAGCCGCACACTGGACTGTCTGTACTCATGCGCTTCAGCAGGAATTGGGTGACACCAGCATAAATCTGTGCACAGATGCAGGCCGTGTGCTGCACGCTTCCAGTTCTCCTTAGGCAACCCCGTGGTCTCTTCTAGAGGGGCAGATATGCAGGAACAAGGGCAGAAGGCCCGCTCTTCTGAATCCACACCCTTCCTGGAACACGAGCTGCTAGGACCCAGAGGCAGGAAACCAGGCTTCACATGCCCTGGGCCCTGCTTTGCTGTTCACATGCTGGGGGCCAGGGCAGGAGAGAGGTCTAGTGGAGGGCACCAGAGTCTGCCTGTCCAGCCAGGTGGCAGCCAGAGCTGCTCAGTGGAGACTCACCGACTGCAATAAGTGGCTGTAATTGCATTTATTAGCTTGGCAAGGCAGATGTGAATTGTTTTCTCTGACAAAATGGCCACATATCAGCACACATTAGACACCACGAGGAAGTAAGAACCAATGACTTTAGAAACATTAGGCATGTTCTCCCCTGAAGCTACTGGTGTGGGAAGGGCAGGAGACGAGGCCCCAGGCATTGTAACGGGGACAGCAGGTGTGTCATATCCCTCCCTGTCCTGCTCAGCCCTGCCATGCTTGTGGCCCTCCAGGAGGTGCCACTCCTGACTGCCTCGCCCCTTTATCCTCTGCCCCCGAAGACCGCCTCGGGCACTTTCAGTCCACGCATTTCCAGGTCCTGGCAGGTTCTGAAGGTTGGCTTGGGGGCCATGTCTCCCCAGCCCTTGGACCTTACACAGCTACACAACGAAAGAGACACCTGCTGACACGTGGTGTGTGTGTCTGGGACAGCAGGGCAGACACAGGTGCAGCCCTCCTGGGCTAGCTGTCGTACCAGTCAAGGAAGAGCAAGGAGAAGGAACACATCACGAGGAAGAAAAGGATCCACACTCGGAAGCCGGCGTTGTTTTTGATGGCCTGGTAGGAAGAACACAGGTGTCAGCCCCACCCGGGACTGGTTTCGGAAGCCCTAAGTGTCCCACTCTTTCGAGTACACCTCCATGAATCCCATGCTCTCCTTAGATCGATGGCTTAAGTGAGAACAAAAGCCACCATGCATGGAGACCTGACAGAACAAATGCCTTGCATTTCATTTTTGAGATGACATTTGTCTCTGTGTGGGGGTATGTCACGGTGTGTGTGGGGTGGAGGGCCACAGTTAATTCTGTGCTTGTACCATGTGGATTTCAGGAATCAAGACTAGGTCATCCTGATTGGAAGCAAGCTCCGTTACCCACTGGGCCCTTGACTTCCATCCTCTCCCATTGGGCAGAGCCTAGCTTCCTGGGACTCGCTCCCCAGGTCTGAACCAGGGCTCAGGTTTCCCCGGGATGTTCTTGTCTGTGGTGATGGGCCAGCCAGGAGGTCTGGGCTTCAGAGACAGCTGGCTCACAGGGCCGGGTGCCCTCCAGCTTCTGGCTTTTGCCCTCAGTGGGCTCATCCTTGGCTTCAGACTGTCCTGGCCCTACCTGGAGGCTTTCTACCCACACTGTTCTTGCAGGGCCAGAACTACTTTCTCTTGAAGATGAGCTGAAAGTAAGCCAGCAGGTCTATGAACACATGCACTTAGGGTGGCCCTGACCATAAACCCATGACTAGAGCTGCAGGATGGGCCCTGAGTGCTACACAGTGCACTTGGACAGCCTCACCAGTGAGCCTTGGGGTGCTGGGAAACAGTGCTGTGCCAACTCCGACCTGGGAGCCCCAGGTACCCACCTCTCGTATGTCTTCGTTGCCTTCCTTGATGTTTTCAGTTGCCCCCACAACTAACTGGTGAATGCTGTCAATTTCAGTTTCCTGTAAGAAGAGTGTCAGATAAGCCCAACCATTCTCCCCTCCACCAAGAAGATAGCTTTCTGCAAGTAGTTGCTGCCATGTTTCAAGCTCCAGAGGCTGTACCTACACAGCCTGGGAACCCTCGCCTGAGCGTGGTTATCACCCAACACAAAGAAAGGGAAACTCACAGCTCGGCGATGTTCACTAGCTTCTAGGAGACCACACAGTACCCGAGGGGCAGGACTAGGGTAAGGCTCTTGTCGGGCCATAGAGCCTGCACTGGCGCCACCTATCACTTCTTGTGTGTCACTGGTCAAGTGATAAAGACAAACATGACCTGCTCATTCTGGACTGGCCCTCTTCCTGCATTCCATTTATTCTTTATAAGGTCTAGAAGCCAGCTATAAATGTTACAGACTCTGAAACACACTAGCTACCCAAACAGCATGCTTTAACACACTGCTGAAGGGGTAAGAGTTCCGACAAGATATGAAGTGCTGGCCGCAAATGCCCTGGGCAGATGCTGGGAACATGGAAGTGAGAGTGCTGGTCCTGGCTCACGAGACCACACTGTTGGAGACCCTAAAACACCAGCCATGTGGGGCTGCCTTTGATCTCCCTGCTGCGGGCTGGGGAGGTGTGCCCTAATGTGGGCTTTTAGGGAGCCCTGCCTGATAGAATGCTGCAGAATGGAAAGCAGGCTTCACCCACCCACTTCCTAACAGTGACATCACTGGAGTGCCCATGGACCAGGACACATGGGTAGTGACACCCTGGTGGAGAATATCAGGCCAGGCGCAGAGGGGTTTGCCATAAACAGCCCCCAACACTGATATAAACAATGTTTTTGAGGCCCCAGCAGTCCACAAAGCCCTTGGCTGGACTCTAGAGGGATACCAAGCAACCCCTAAAGCATGCCACCTCCCCGGGGGCAGCTCTCTTCTCTCAGTGGGGGGGGGGGGGGTTGCCCAGGCCTCTGGTGCGGTCACTGCTGTGGCAGCTGGCCTCTCGTGCTAGAAGGCTGAGTACTGGAGCCTAAGAGACCATGACTCCCTAACCTACATGCGGCCGGTCAGGGGTGTCACTGAGCACCAGGTAAAGGGCAGAGTCCAGTGGCATGCTGGGTTACTACAGCAGGGCACTCCCTGGCTTGGCCAGAGTCCCACTAAAAGGCCTGCCATGGGCCAGTGGTCCTGCTTACTGGTTCTGAGAGTGAGGCAGGGCTCACCAGTTCTGCTCCAGACAGGGAGTGGGGCTTAGACAGAGCACTGGCCACGGCATGCAGGGTGGAGCGTCCAGACTGAAGTCTGATCACTGGGTGTTTCGGTCAAGGTGAGCTCTCCTCAAAACAAGCTGCTACGCCAGGAGGAGCTTACTTTGATGGCTTCCTGTGTCATGCAGCTGACGTGGCCATCAGGCCAAGGTGTCTGCACAAAGCCTGTCTCCAGGCTTCATGGCCTCCACATACATGGCTTGGGTAGATCTTTAAGAACTCTGTGAAGAGTATCTTACTTTCATGACCTTGAACTCCTAACTGTCCTTAGCTTCTACCTTGTGCATGTTGACTCAACTCTGTTGTGAGGTTCAGGAACTTGTGAGTGAGCCAACAGCCCAGAGACAGAGAGAGGTGTTTTTTTTCCGGAAAGTCTTCTACAGTCCCTGGGTGCTAAAGTCCTAAGGTCCCCTGGACCAGTCCTACCCCCATCTGTGTTCCCGAGGCAGCATGGACTGGCCGAGACGATCTAGTTTCTGGAGCACTGTGGACCGAAAAAAGCAGCTCTCCATTCTGCACTGTGCAGGGCTCGTCTGTGCTGATTTGTGAACATAACAGCAGCCCTCAGTCTCACCCCTTTCTACAGATGGGGTGCAATGGTGTGGAGGGGCTGCCTGACTCCCAGTCCCGGACTGCACCCTCCTACTACCACCAAATACTCTAGCTCACAGGGGCCATTCTGCTCTACGCTGGGTCCCCAGATAGAGCCCTCAGCTGTACCAGAGGGATGCTGTGGGGTGACAGGAAGCTTTACCTGGGACCTCTGCGTGGTGTGACTGGCTAACCAAACACGATGCTGCCTAATCTGCACCACTCAGATGCTTCTGGAAGAGAGTTCTAAGCTCTCAGTCAATTCTAAGCCAAAACTCAAAACTGCTGGGCCTTTGGGCCTTCTTACCTGTTGCAAAACCTTTTCAGTGAATATCTCTTGGAGTCTGGAAATTTCAACGACTTTCCCTTCGATTTGCCTTCGAAAAAGAATCAATAGGTGATATGTTAGTTATTAGCTCCTGGTAATCTAAGAGGAATGGTCTACGTTCCTGAAGGAACCATAAAGGTGAGAACAACAGAAGATGGGCAGCCACTCCAGATGGGGAGAGGAGCTGGGCAGGCCCAGGATGTCCTCGGCATAGCCCAGTTACTGCCTGATGCATGTTGGAGAATCAAAAGGCATGGTCACTTGGAAAGTCCATCGCCAAAAACATACATTTCCCTCTCAAGCCGGCTCCTTGTGGCAAGAAAACGCCCCAGTTCAGTCTGTGGTCACCCCATCTGGTTTAGCACCTAAGCATTTGCCCAACTTGAAACACTGGGTGAGCCCTTTTCCTGCTTCCTGCAGCCTGGGGCACCCTGGGGTGGACTGGGGCTGTACAGGTCTGTAGTGGAAGCTGGCTCAGGCTGAATGAACTGCTCCAGCACAGCTGGTGATCAGTCAGTGGCAGGAGGAGAAAGGCAGGCAGGAGACAGGGAAGGAGCAGTCTCAGGTCTTGGGGAAGGAACAGCAAGGTGGGTGAGGACAAGGACAGCTAGGCTGGGAAGAGGGAGGCCTTGGAGAGGCACCTTTGGGACAAAACCCCCTGGGCTCTCCAAGGGGAGTAGCCCTGCCCAGAGTAAGTCCCTAGGCTGGGAGGGGGTGTACCCCAATACAATAGAGCACTGCAGCACTCCTGGGGGACAAAGGCCCTTGAGTGAGCTCACTGGAGGCTCCAGACAAGAGAGCATGAGCCTGATCACCTGGAAGCAGACACTATTGGTGCAAACACCTGCCACAAGGGCTCTACTATATTTTACAGCTACTCCACCCAAGGAGCCCTGAGGTGGTGGGTGTGGTCCCACTTTTGGGGTGACCTGTCTTTCTGCATGCTGCAGTACCCATAAGCCTGCTGTAGCAGCCAGTCTCCTCTCACAGGCCCAGCCAGTCCCACCCAGTTACATATGGGTGCTTGGGTGCCAAAGCCAATGGAAAAAGCCCGCAGTGTCTGGAAAAGTTGCCGTCAAGACATTAGCAATATACACACCTCACTTCGTCAAATAAGCTGTTCATTTCACCAATGAGTCGCTGATTTTCTTGTTCAAACTGCAAAGAAACACACACACTCAGAATGACATCAAGTGGAGCTCAAGGAGGGGGCTATAAGGAGCCTCTGGCCTTCCACCCGCCTTCTACGGATCACTGCCCAGTCCCAGTGGTCAGCACAGGGCACTGTCGGAAGATTCTCTGGAAAATACCAGACTCGAGGAAGAAAATGCTAGTCTACCCAAAGACCAGCCAAGCTGCAGTGGCTTGCAGAGTGCCCCGCCCCCAGCTGCACCCAGAAGCAGCTGATCCCAGCTGCTGGACAGAGGAAGGCAGGCTCAGCAGCTCCCAGACACCCTTTCTGCCAGCAGCCCAGGGCCGCCACCTAGCCCTAGCGGCAACATCTTTAGACAGAGAACTTGGTGTGTGGAAGACTGTGCAGTAGAGGTGGCAGGCTACTTGGCCTGTGACAAGGACAGTCCTGTGAACCTTGGGAATCTTGTGTGACAGCACTAGGGCTGCCCTACTGGCTAGAGGTATGCACTACTGTATTTTTCAGAATAAGCACCAAGTCTACCCCATCCTTTCCCTGTTGGCCTTGCCTGGCCCGGCAGAAGAGGCCTAGAGTAGATGTGATCTGGCCACTGCCCACCTCTGCGATGGCAGTCTCTGCCACTTCCACAGGGCACAGGTGGGTGGGGCAGTTCCCAGCACGACTCCTGAGCCATAGCAGGTTGCCTTGTAGCCTGGCCACAGCATTGCTAATGGCTCTTTACATTAGGCATCAAAGAGACCAGTAAGAGAATAAAACCTTCACTTTTGAGCCAGAAAGTGTCAGCTGTTGACTGTCGCTCAGCAGTGACTTAGGAGGTCAGTGTTTCCTGAGAATGAGTAATTCCTTCAGCTGTAGGTGCTAATTTACCTGCACTAATCCCTTCAGGTATGGGCAGGCTTGTTTTCCAGGGAGATATTTTCTTTTTTTTTTTTTTTCCACTAATGATAAAATATGGTCCTGCCCTTTTGAATCTTGTTCTTAGTTACTCTGAAACTGTTCCTAAACACAATTAACTACGAGTCTAGGTGACTTATTACTGGGATGTTGTCTGGCGTTGTTCCTGGTTTCCTCGGGTCCAGACAGGAGGTACAGGGCTGTACTGCCTCTCTAAGTCTCAGCAGCTGTTACTTCTGAAAGTGTCACATGGGCTCCAGGGCCAGGCTCTGGTTCTGGTTCCCCTGAGCCCAGGGGTTCTGTATGCCATCTCAGAAACAGCCAGCCTCTCAAAGAGAAGAGCAGATGCCTCAAGCCATCCCTGTGGTGAGGGTGAAGAGAGAGAGAGGGCTGACAGTGGTCGGGAGCTTCGGTGAGAGCAGCCCCACTGCAGGGCAGGGCAGAATGAAATGGAGTTCACAAAAACAAAGAAACGGTCAAAGCCTCCAAAACCCTGTTCCCCTAAGCCAGTGCTTCCCAACCTTCCTGATGCTGTGACCCTCTAACACAGTTCCTCGTGTTTTGGGGACCCCCCAACCAGAAAGTTATTTTCATTGCTACTTCCTAACTGTAATTTAGTACTGTTATGGATCATAATGTAAATATCTGTTTTCCTGTGGTCTTAGGTGACCCCTGTGAAAGAGTTATTCAATCCCCAAAGGGTTGTGACCCACAGGTTGAGGACCATTGCTCTAAGCACCACTTTCTGAAGTCTAGCGGGTCCAGGCGTGGATGTCCACTGGCACTGGCTTCAGGGTGGTTTTCTGAATGGCCAGCCTGCCCCAAAGGTTGGACAGGGGCAAGGGCTCATATACCCCATTGGTATGAAAACCCATGTGAAGCCCCATGAAAATGGTTGAGTGGCCCTAGCTAGTCAACAGCTTCTCAATGGCCATCAGTTTTTTGTGAACAGTTATGAGCCTTATACTTTCCTGACCGAGGTGTAGTCACAGCTGGAATTCCAGCTCCTTTTCCTGTAAAGCTTTATGTCTTCAGGTAGGTGAGTAATCTAATCACTGTCCTTCGGCCTCTGTCACCAAAAAGGGGACAAAAGGCCTTAGACAGTGAGGTCATTAAAACATGCATGCTGTCTACATGAGTACTCTCAGGAGACAGACTCCAGACAGGTGAGGTGAGTGGTGAGGTGCCGGATAGTCCCTTCTGACCTCACACTCAACAGGGCAGCTGTGGCCCTTGGCTGTTTCACTCTGTCAGGCTCTGGGAAATGCACACAGTCCATTCTAGGTCAGTCTAACTATGCAGCCATGCTGCTTCCTCACTTAAGCAGGGACTTGGCCAGGCACAGTGCTGAACCAAAGTCCTGGTCTCTGTGGTCAGCACCACAGCAGGATGTCTAGATGCCCAGAGATGCAATGTGACCACAGTCTAAGAGATACTTATCACTTAATGTGCTATGTTTGGATATCAATTCTCTCCTGAAAAGGCTCATGGTTGAATGAAGAGTTGGTTTCCAGCTGGCACATCCAGCCATTCAGAGGTTACTGGATCATTAATTATTCAGTGACTGATTCAGAATGATGAGGGATGTAGCTGAGGATGGGTCCAGCTGGCAGAAGTAGGTCAACAGGGGCATGTCCTTGGGGCAGCTGTAGGATGAGCAGCTCTTTCCCACCAGGCCCTTCTACCATAATGCTATCTTACCATAGGCCCGGAGCTAACGGACCCACTGACCACGGCCTGCACCCCCGAAACCGTGTGCTTTCCTACCTTGAATAGCTTATCTCAGATATATCTGTCACAGTGAAGAATGGCTGGCATGCAGCAGCATCCTTTTTCTCTTAGATGGGCTCATATGTACCCCATGCTGGCTTACAACTCTGTATTTGAGGCTCTCTCGGCCTTCACCTCACAAGTGCTGAGATTACAGGTGTGCCCCACCACCTCTGCTTTCGCAGCATCACCCCAAAGATCTACGGCCTGAGATCAGGTGACCATGAACAGGGGTCTCCGGCTAACCGCAGAGAGGGCCTGCACTCCTTCTCCTGGATGAGGGTAGTAACACACACGGGGGGGAAGTGCTCAGGTGGAGCACAGTGTGATCAGCAATGGCTCCCTCGGCCATCTTCCTGTTACTGGTCAGCTAGCTGGGCTTTGTGAGAGGGCTCCTAGTCTGGTTTAAAGGACACAAGTCCACTGGTGATATCTTTCTGTAGAAAGCCTGTTTTTAATCTACCCATCTTTCGCTAAGTTTTACAAAGAGTAGAAAATAAGGCATGATGAAGCACTCCCGCCTCAGGTCATCCAGAGAAGAAAAGTGAGGACTCAGGACTCAGAGTCTGCCAACGACACCTATGTTCTTGATGCATGAACTATGCTGGGTCACAGTACGAAAGCCGGGCCAGCTGGCTGCTTGGGTTCCACGAGCTGCCTCAGGGGACACCAGCTACAGACACATTTCATATAGAATAAGAAAGAGGTCCCACTCATATCTTTCAAAGTTACCTCAATGAACACATCACTAAATAAAGGTGACTTTGAGTAAAGTGAATGAGGCACATAAAAGTAAGTGGGCTCTAAAAGGGAGCAATTTTCTTGATGTTTGACATTAGAAAACAACCGAGTTTTACTTAGCCTGCCATAAAACCTCTGCTAACTCAGGGCCCCATCCACCTGTACCATGGCTTACACCTGCAGAGTGACTGGGCAAACATTCTGCAAATTCCTGCAGCCATTCTGCGATACCTAGCCAGCATTGCTTTGGCTAAATGAATGAATTAAATTGCCATTATAGGACTTAACTCATTATTTCACCCTGAGGAAAAGTTCCGAGACTGATTAGGAACTATGACCACAATTTGCTAAAGTACTTTTCAAAGTAAAACCAACAATACAGTATTCTTTCCCATCATTTTTGGGATTTTTTTTTTTTTTTAATTTGGACTAGTAAGACTTTACAGCATGACACTCAGTAAGTACTCCCAAATAAGAACATCATTAGCTGAACACTAAGTAGCCTGTCATAAATGTTCATGACATCCTTCTGTCCCACCCACCTGCACCCACCAACACAACACAAACTAGGAAGTACTGCAGACTCTGATTATGTCACCAATGCTGCAGGCTCAAATGCCAGCCTTTGGGGGAATGGTCTGGTTGGGACAGAGGACATGAAAGCTGGCACCAGCAGTCTTGGGAGAGAGCCTCACGTCCTGACACTCATCTTCAGCTGTGGCAGGTGTGGGTCATGTGAACTGTGCACACCGCCTCCCTGGCTGTGCTGAGTGGCTCTCAATTGCGACTCCCCACAGTTCCGCAGGGCATCCACTGTAACCAGCTTGAGGTCCATTGAGGCTCATTCGCTTCCCAAGTCATGCAGACAATTAGTGAGAGGAGAGGAGGATGATGATTCACAGCTGATTGCCTGGTCCTAGAGCCCTTTTTCTCCATCATCTCAGAAGGACTGTGGCATGAGATGGCAGACACCTGACTATTGCTTCCTCACGCCCACCTACCACACTGCCAGTGGCTTCTAAGTCATGTGCCTGCAAAGGTTAACAGACCTTTGGGGCTCATCACTGCTCCAGGAGAAAGACAAAGTCCTCTGGCAAGCCCCTGTTGAGTATTCTGGCTATCTCCTTTATGAAGAATGATGGGATATAAAAGAGTGAGGTCCAGCACAAATTTAAAGTCTGCTTACACTCAACAAAAGTGTCCTTTCTCAATGAAGAGATTGAGTAGTACACATTAGCTCTAGCAAATTTGCAACATTTGGGGCAATATACCTCTTCATGTCCACTAGCAAAGTTCTTTTATATAAACCAATGATAGGGAATGCAATCCAACTGTGTTGAAACACATTTGTTGTTTTTACATCTCAGCCTGCTTCAAATGCAGCATTCCCAAGGAACACTCATGGCTTGTCCCATCCCTGTACAGTGTTTCTCGAGGACCTCCTCTAAGCCCATGGTCCTCTAGCGCGAAGATGCCTCTAGACCCTATGACAGCCCACACCATGCCTCTAGACCCTATGAGAGCCCACACCATGCCCTAGACCCTATGACAGCCCACACCATGCCCTAGACCCTATGACAGCCCACACCTTCTACCATGTCCACAGCACTTCCAGGCTGTCTGACATGGAATTCATCATCTCTTGTTCCCCAATGCCCAGCCCTATGTTTGCCCTTCTCCTGACCGCTCAGGTCAGAAACATCCCAAGTGTCTGGTCCTCTCACAGTTGTCCTTCAAGGGATAGCTCTCCATCATCAGCTCCTGGAGGCAGCCGTTATTGCCACTGAGAGCAGTGAGAGTGCATGAGGCTCCAGATGAAGGCAGGGGTGGACTGCACTCAGCTGTGAGTCCACAGCCCTTCCTTCTGCCCTGAGGCAGCGGCTCCCTGGGCTTCTGGCATGTTGCTTTTCACATGTTTATGCTACTTTCTGGAAGGAAAACTTTCTGTTTCAGGCAAGGAGGAGCAGGGAATCTGAAGAGTCAGAAGTTCTGAGCTGGTCATCTGGGCTGGGCAGCTGATGCTGAGGAAGACAGACATGTGGACAGGCCTTCTGTACCACTCACAAGAGTCCATCAGTCACTTACTTCTTAGCAGCACTCCTAATCACTGGCCTGGGACTAAGGCAAGGACAGTGAGCCAGGAGCCTGCTCACATGGCGCTAGCACGGTAGAGAAGGTACAGAATAAAGTCAGAGAGGACTCCGGGAGCCTGCTCACATGGCGCTAGCACGGTAGAGAAGGTACAGAATAAAGTCAGAGAGGACTCCGGGAGGCTACACTGCAGACATTAGAGGAGTCAGGAAGGCGAGGGGAGGAGAGGCCCTTTGGGGAAGAGCCGGCATCACAAATGGCTTCCTGAAAGGCTGAGGGCTGAGCCCAGGCCAGAGCCCATCCTTACTAGCGGAGGGCCTCTGTTTACCACGGCTCCTTCAGTCTCTGGAGGCTGGGAACCCAGCTCCACTCTTCTCAGCAGAGGCTTGCTGACAAGGGCATTTCTGCTCTTGGCCAAGGGCAGGAGGAGATGGTGAATACTGCAGGCCTGAAGAAGATCCAGGGAGATGAGTCCTAGAATGCTCACTGTCAATGGCTGCAAAGCCAGGGGCTGCCATTTGGGAGAACCTCACCCAAACCCTGTCCCCTGAAATGACTGAGATGACAAACAACAGCACTTAACACGGGACAGGTCACCAGGAGGAGGTGGTCACTGTTCCGACGGCTGTTCCTGCCATCCTTCAGTCATCAATCACTATGCTTTCCTTTCATTTCCATGGCACCAGCGACTCAACTGAGTATAAACACCATCTTGGCAAATATAAAAGACTCATTTAGCTTAATCTGGATGCCTACTATACTGCTGGTGAAGACGCTTAGCAAGACCAACCAAGCTCACTTCTGTTTTACTATGCTACTGTCCACTGAAATCATGTCAATCCTAACAGGAAGTAGGATATCAAGTGGGTAATGTATGTAAAATGTGTTTGTACGTTTAAAGTCCAGTATCAAATTAGGGCAAGGGCATTTGCACAGCCTCGCACTCACTGAAGGTCTTAGGTCAGGCAGCTGAAGGAAGCAGTTAGCATTACCATCTGTATCTCTTCTGGAGACAGCTCATCTTCACCCCTGCCATCGCCCCAGGTTCCCAGTTCAGGCTGTGCTTCGGCCAAAGGCTTTTCTGTTGAGAAACAAACCATAAAGTGGACAAAGACAGGAGGCCAGCTCTTCCTTCAGAACAGGCAGCTGCAGAAACAGGCACAGTAAGACAGCAGAAGGAGTGGGGATCTGCAGCATGGTCCACACTGAACAGCTGGCTAATGTGCAGCAGCAGCAGCAGCAGCTCCATGTCCCCGCCCACACACACAGTTGAAGTCTTTCTCTAGGACAGCCACATACCCTAGAATATGAACATTTTACTCTAGACAGCCTTTTGCTCATGACCAGGCGAGCACACAATGCCCCTCGACAGCACCCGTGCCTAGAAAGAACTGCTGCGCAGTGCAGCAGCTACAGCCTGCACATTGTCGTAGGGCTGGCTGATGGAGGTAAGGGCTGCTTAGTGGAGACCGGGACAAATCTGTCCCCAGAGTGACTCTCCTTCTGTGTGTCTCCGTGTCCCTGGGCTCCATCACTGTTGTGTCAGGAACTCAAAGGCAAATGCTGCATCTTTTTCCTCTCTCTTCCGCCCCAATACACTTCCTGTTGAGTTTAGCCCCGTAGGGCAGGGAGAGTTCAGGCTGTTCTGGTCGGGAAAAGCATCAGAAGGAACATCACAACAGCAGCAGTCAAGGGGAGGCAGATCAGGCCCACCCTGTGTGACAGGCGCAGCTACTATTAGAAACACATCTTCCCAAACAGTCATCTACACCTCAGGGCAAGTGACACAGAGCTACAGACAAGGAAATACACATCGATATCACAAAGACTCCCAGGCACAGTGACACTGTTCCGAGGCAACACTCTGGGTGTGAACCCATGTGCTGTCAGCCACCACTCACACCCCTGTGGCGTCAATCTCCTGCTTGGCTTCAGTATGGTCCCTATTTCAGACTTTTCTTCCCTTTCTCCTTTGAATACAAAACCAATCAGAAACATAAACCCCATCATAATGGGTCCAGGTATGAATGACCTGCATCAGGATGGAGAAGTTCTGTACTCTACAGGTGGTTCAACTGTATGCCACCTGAAGCCCTCCTGACCTGGGCCTCAGGAATCAGCCTCAAGTGCAGTGCTCAAGAATACTGTGCCAACCACTCAGAGCCAGATGCCCCACCTGCATCCCGGGCATTCTGCAACCATACTTCCTACAGCTCCTCACTAACTGCGAGGGTCTTCTTTAATGACTACATCCCACAGGGGCCTCCATGATTTCTGGCCTCTTGAGTGTTTTCTTGCTCTAACTGTTCCTTCTGCCTACAACTTTCTAAGCTTCTTTTCTTTGGGGGAGGGTGCTGACTCACTTGCTCAGGGTTACCTCTTCCTGAGGTTCTCAGGACCCTCTGTACAACTGTCCCCACATCTGCTTTTCCTAGGATACTCCTTAATCCCTCCCAGGAGCTGGTATCCCATCCTCCCTGGCAACAGTGAGCTCCGCAGGGGCAGGAACAATGGCTCATTTGAGAAATATATCTGAATATCCAGAAACCAAGATGGGCAAACAACTTACACCGAGACATGAAGATGCAGCCTCGCCAGGAAGAATGTTTACAGAAAAGGCCTTCATGCTGGGGTGGCAGGCCAACCAACAGAGGTGCGAACCCGCTGACTTAATGAGCAAGTGCCAAATGGCAGAGGGAGTATGACAGACAGGAGACAACTCTTGCCTAGAGCTGTACCACCTTGTTCTGTGCCAGAACACGCCTGTCTAAGCAGCATCTCAGGTTTCAAAACGAAATAAATACTGAAAGGCAAAGTAAGCAAAGGACACATTTGCACAGACCAGGCTTGAAAAGTGTTCCTGCAGGAAACCTAGTGCATGTCCACACACAGCCATGGAGGAAAGGGCAGACACACAGCTAGGGACAACAGAGAGCACCTGGCTGTAGCGGAAGATTTTCCCTGTCAACACCAAGGCCGGGATGGAAGAAGGGCCTAACCAGGAAAACAGATAGTGCATGGAAGCTGGATGCAGGCCTTTCCCTAGACAGCCTGGCCTGCTTCTCCCCTCTCTATCATCTCCTCAGAGGTGCACCCAGGCCATGGTCCTCCAAGCTCCTAGCCCTAAGCCCTCTCTGCTCACTCCATCAACACTGCACACCCAGCGGACACCTCATGCCCAACCCTGTAGGTCCGCATGTGGAGTCCCTTCCCCCACCTTGCTGCCAGACTGCACATCGAGCTGCACTCACCTCAGGCAGCAAAGCCCAGCAGCTCCTCAGCCTCAAGGCTCTAAGTTACCAAGTGCTCCCATCCTCCAAATGTAACCCGAGCACTCCTCACTCTGCTCCATGTGAGTTTGGGTGTGTATGTAGGGGTGGTCCCTGGTGGCAGATGTCTTATGTCTGGGTTGCTGTAAGAGATTCCTGTCCAGCCTGCCAGCTTCCACACCACCTCTCAGCTGTTTCCGGGCTTTGCAGATGTAAGACATACCATGGCACACTCCAGCTTTGGAATGCCCAGTGTATTCCTACCGTGCTGAGGTCCAAACTCTACCTCAGCACGTGGGCTGTATGGGTACGCATCCACATTTCTCCTCCTCCAGGACCAGGTTTGCCTTTTCCATGCTGCCCCCTCTGGAGGTGTGAGGTGCCTTGCGGCTGGCATGTGCTCCCTGATCATTGGTGGTGCTGGGTCCTCTTAAAGTGCTTATCTGTCATGAGTAGATGTTCCTTTAAGAAACTGCCATTCATTCCATGTTTTTATGGGTTTTGCATTTGTGTGTATTCCTTGTGTTTATTTATTTATTTATTTATTTATTTTTTCCAAGACAGGGTTTCTCTGTGTAACAGATCTGACTGTCCTGGAACTTACACTGTAGATCAGGCTGGCCTCGAACTCACAGAGATCTGCCTGCCTCTGCCTCCTGAATGCTGGGATTAAAGGCGTGCTCCACCACTGCCCAGCCTTTATTTTTAAAAACATACTGTTTTGTTTGTCTGTTACAGAGAGAAAGGGTGTGGTGTTGGGTGGGTGAGCAGAAGCTGGGAGGAGTTGGGGGAAGGGAAACTATGATCAGAATGTATTATATGAGCATTTTTTTTTCAATTAAAAAAGAAAAAAAAAGGAACTGCCATTCAGATCCTCTGCCCATTTTCTAACTTTGAGTTGAGAGGTCTATCTGTGTCCATCAGGTGGATGGAAGTCCCTTATCAGACATGTGGTACAATATAAATGGTTTTCCATTCAGCGGGCTGTCTTTGCACTTCTTGTTGGCCTCCTTTGAAAAGTAAGCCCCAGTAACTAGCCTGATCTCCTTGCTCCCATGTGTAAGCCTGCAGAGCATGTGAGCATGGATGTGAGTGCTGGGGCCCAGGTGCTTCCACATCACATGTTCTGTGTCTCCTGTATGCTGCTCAAACCAGTCAGAAGATAACCTTCTGATCATGTCTCTCTAAGGCAGAGCACTAGAACAACACTGCTTTCCTTACACTCACAGACACCACAATGGAAGGATGTCAGTATAAGGATCTCGCTTGTTTCCCTATGAGCCCAAAGAAGAGCCATTTCCACTCACTTATGACACCCCTAACACCCAGCTCAAGGCCTGGAATAACACGCCATGGTAGGCTTGAGGTCAGCGGTGAGACCTGGTATCTTCCT
The DNA here is from genome assembly GCF_004664715.2 of Peromyscus leucopus. NCBI lineage: Eukaryota > Metazoa > Chordata > Mammalia > Rodentia > Cricetidae > Peromyscus > Peromyscus leucopus. The sequence continues at coordinate 3,106,302 of NC_051071.1, read as the reverse complement.
ATGAGACTTCCTCGAGGTTCTCAGTCGGCACTGGCTTTCCCTGACCTCACCAGTGTGCATAGGATTTATTGAGTAGGTGAATGACGATGGAGATGCTGTGTCCAGCTTCAGTAAATTTAATTATGATGTCCCTGTCTTGTCTTCTAAGCTGTGCCCATGGATTGTAGGAAGCCCGGGCACAGGAGACATACAGAGCTCCTGCCTGCTGGACCACAGCAACTACCAGCCAGGGATAGGCTGAGACTGTGCAAGCAGAACCACCCATGTGGAGGGCTGCTGAATATCCTCAGTGCTGGGCTTTGAGCTCTTATATAGCCTCTGAATCTTGGCTTCTTCACCACAAAACACAATAATGCACACCTCCAAAGAGCCAATGAGAGTCTGGCCTGTGATTCAGTCAGCATGTGAGGCATAAGGGCTCCAAAAGAGCTATTCTCATTGCACAAAGGACCTCTGGTATCCTCCAGGCTGGTGAGCCATGGTGCATGGGAAACACTTAAGAAATGAGATAGAGGTGGGCTTGAGAGCCAAACCCACACACCAGTGAATCCTGGACCCACCATTTATGAGCTTTCACCTCAGACAAGTAGCCCAGGCTCTGAGCCTTTCAGAGTCTTCTCAATAAAAGAGACTCATGACACTCCAGTGCTGCAGTGAGGTGAGGCAATGTAGAGCCACAGACATGGCAAATAAGACATTCAGGCCTCATGGCTTCAGTGAACTGCTAGGCAGGGAAACCAGCTTGCTTGCTAACTCCTCGGGGATGCAATGCTCTGAGCAGGTGTCCCTACCCAGGCACACATGGACTGCACACATAATCAAACAGTCCGTGACATTCAGACTTGAAGGAGACTCGGCATTTCTTTGACACGCACTGTCAGAGACATTACTGTATCTGTGATGACAAGAGACACAAACCCATACTTGCACCTTGTCCCAAGGGCTGGCCTGGCTGTGGAGGCCCCTGACAAAGCATGCTCCACCCTGGGGCAGAGCGGTTGGCTGCGCCAGTGCAGACTTCCACTGTGGGGGTTATACCCTCTTCAGCCGACAGCCGGGACAGTGCCTCCTCATCTCCAGCTGGTGCACAGGAAAGCAGCCCTTCCTCAGGTTCAGTGAACAGACGACTCCTCAGACTAAGCATTGCCGCTCACGCTTCTTTTGCTTTGGGCAGCTGTGCTCACACCATGAGTCAGGAACTGCTGCCTCTTGCTGCTCTGTATTCCTGCCAACAGGTCAGAAGGACCAAGTGCCAAACAAAACCGTTATCCTCATTCATACCTGGCAACTCCTCGGTGGCAGGCTTTTCTTCCGAGTCCTGGGAAGCATTCTGTGAGGCTTTCTCAGATGGTGGTTCTTTCCTCTTTGTATTTGGCTCAGGTTCCAGCTTAGATCTAAACACAAATTCTTAGTTATTTATTTTACCTCCCAAACAGGATCCTTTCTGACAACAGGAAGGGTCATGTGTGACTTGTGCATTTTTGCTCTGGTCTCTCTCCTGGGCCTCAGGAGTCACATGGACACTTCATACCTTACTGCAAGGTACCATGTTGGTGGTACACTGCCTTCTGCATTTCAGCCACAGCTCGGTGCCTAGCATCTGCAGGCTCTGAGGTTGCCCTGGAAACACCACACCAGGAAGTGTATGTACAGCAATCCAGTAATTTTACACTAATGTAAAAGTATTGTCAAAGACACATGCATGGGACACACGCATGGATGCATGCACACACATGCACTATCTTAAAATAGTTTACCTATGAAAGTACAAGTCTTTAGCAGCTTGTTGAGCTAGGAAGCCTTTGCACTTAGTTTTCTTCCCACCTTTTCAGAAACTACTCTGCCCATGGTGTGGTCTCTTTTTCTACCCATAGTGTGTGTGTTTAATCTCTGCTACCTAGAGATCTTTTCGGGTTTTCTTTTTAAATTCATTATTCATTAGTGTGTGTGCACACGTATATCTGCAGGCACACAGTGCACACGTGGAGGTCAGAAGACAACTTTTGTAAGCAGGTCTTCTCTTTCCACTTTGTTGAGGAAGGGTCCCTCTCATTTCTCCAGAAGCGTCCAGGTGATGTCCCTGTCTCCACTTCCCATCTCGCTGCAGGAGACTGCGACTACATAAGTGTGCTATAGCATCTGTTCTTTGGTGAGTTATTTTGTTTTTAAACCCGGGTTCTTAGTATCAAACTTAGGTTATTAAGATTGTGCAGAAAGTGCTTTTACCTGCTTAGCCATCTTGTTGAACCATGAGTATGAGTGTGTGTGTGTGTGTGTGTGTGTGTGTGTGTGTGTGTGTGTGTGTTGTGCATAGGTGCATTCACTCATATGTGCATGCATAGAGGCCAGAGGTCAATGTTAGGAGTTTTCCTCTAGAACTCTCCACCTTATTTTTATTGTTGTTATCTTGTTCTCATTATGTAGCTCTGGCTGTCCTGGAACTTACTATGAAGACCAGGCTGGCCTCAAACTCTGAGATCTGCCTGCCTCTGCCTCCTGAGTGCTGGGACTAAAGGTGTGTGCCACCATACCTGGCTTCCACTCATTATTTGAGACAGGGTCTCTCACTGAACTAGAGTTCACTATTTCTGCTTGACTGGCTGGCCAGCGAACCCCAGGAACTACCTGTCTCTATTTCCAGTGCTGAGGTTACAGGTTGTACGTGGGTGGTAGGGATCTGAACCCGGGTCCTTACACTTGCACAGCAAACACTTCTCCCCCAGCCATCTGTGCAGGCCCCAGCTTTCATAGCAAGCAGTCCCCTGTTCCTCCTTAGAGTGGGTCTGTGTCTTTGTGAGTTGTGTGTGCTGCTTACTGGATTAGTGCCTGCATGCACTGTCTGCTGAGTTCTACAGAGGTCCCCGAAAGGCCTCTGTTGAGGTCCAGTGTATGGATTTACTGAGTGAAGCTTCAGGAGGTAGGGTTAGTGTAAGAAAGGCCATTGGGGATGTGCCCCTGAAGTGTCCACTGGGACACTTTCTTTTTCTTTGTTCTCCAACTGGGTGGCAGGAGGCAAACAGGCTTCCTTTGCCATGTGCTCTGTCATGGACTGCGTCCCCAGGACCAAGCTCTCACAAGCCGAGACCTCCAAAACCAGGACCCCCATAGACTTTCTTTGTTCAACTCCTTTTTTTATTTTATTTTAATTTTTGGAGCCAGAGTCTCACTATGTGGTCCTGGCTGGCCTGGAACTTGCTATGGGACCAAGGTGGCCGTGAACTCACAGAGACCCACCTGCTCCTGTTACCCGAGTGCTGAGATTAAAGGCAGGCACCACCATGACCACTGACCTCTTTTTAAGTTGACTGTCACAGGTATTTAGTCAGAGTGATGGGAATCTAACTAACACAGTGATCAATAAAAACGTGTTGAATGAATGAATGTTTTATAAACACTAGTAAATGGCTATCAGAGGAGAAAAACTCATCCTAAAATGATGTGCTTAGAACCAAGCAGACTTGGCTGTATGCATGACTGTAATCCCAGCACTTGGAAACAGGCAGAAGGATTGCTGCCAGGAGTTTTATGACAATCTAGGTTACAATGTGCAGACAGAAGAATCAATCAATCAATCAATCACCAAAATAAAACAATATGCACCATAATAGCTTTTACTAAAACCTATATGAAAATTACAGGCAGGGTGCTGAAAAGATCCATGATATTTTTAGCTAGCCAGACTGTGAGTAAAAGAGTAAAGTCAACTCATGCTGGTTGGATCTGGTTTACACACACCACTTAGTATTTGCCAAACACCTATGATGTGCCAAGTACTTTTCTAAGCACCTTATGAGGATAAATGCAGACAAATTTATCCAACTCCAAAACATCTCTCTAAGAAGGTACTAGTATTAAATGACCTTTCTTATAAAGAAGGGAACTGAGGCCACACAGTAGTTAGGCTGAGACAAGACCTTAGGGTCCCAGCTCCAGAGTCCGTGTTCTGTCAGCTCCATGAAGAAAGTCTCTTTAACCAACATTAAATGAATGAGTGGCTATGCCATTCAGATCCTGACTAGACAAAGCACAGAGGAGGGAGACAACTGTCCACAGCAGAGACCTCACAAAGGGCCTATGTCAGGACATAGAAGGAACTCCTACAGAAGTTAACAAAAGAAAATGATTCAATAACAAAGTGTATGAGAGACTTGAATAGATGTTCTGGAGGAAATATAGAAGTCATTGGTAAACACACCAGGTTGTTAGTACAAACCCAAGCCACAGTGAGATGATCCTGCACACCCACAGGAAGAGTTAAAACACGTTTGAACCACACTATCTATATCCTGGGGAGAATGAGGACGAATCAGAACCTCACATAGCTGGATGGTGTATAAAATGCTGTTACTACCATGGAAAACTTGGAACAGTTTCTTATTAAATCTAACAATGTCTCCACTGAAACACAGAAAACTCACTTTGAGGCATTCACCAAAGAGAAAGGAAAAGGTACATCCACACAAAACAATCAAGCAGTCACAGCAGACTTACTTGTACAGAAAAGAGATGGAAACAATCCCATGCCGACCAACACGAGAGTAGGTAAGGCAATGGTGTGTGGTTCACAGAGCACCACACTACTCATCAGCATGGTTAATCTTTTTAACATGTGTAAAGAAGAAGGTTCAGGCACAGTGCTCAATGAGCATGCCTAAGGCCCTGGGCTTGATTCCAGTACTGCAAAGCAAACTCAAAAGAAACCTTAAGAAACAAACAGGGCTATTAAGTGTATTAATACAATTATAAAATGAGATACTACTTAACATTTTGGGTCAAATTAGTCTTGTAATTTAGTAATTGAGGAGCTTGACACATTAGGCAATTTTCAAACTAGTCTGAAAAAAAATACCCATCAATCAGAATTTTCAGTATTTTCCTCTGGTAAGTGACAAGTGTCTTGACATTTCTTGGTCTGATTTCTCATCTGTAAAACGGGACTGTAAGAGTGTCCTTGTGTGGTCACTAGTTCCCCTGGGATGCCTAAGTAACAGAGTCAGCATACTAAATAAAGCATTTATATATCGGATGCTGGTATTTAGCCTTCAAATAACAGCATCAGATATCTAAAATGCAAATGCTTTCTGAGTTCTTCAGGAACTACGAGTATAGAATATTGAGAACTTCACAGGGTGGCAATCAGTGAAGATCTTGACAGAGAGTAAGACTTTGGCAGACACAAGGACATAAAGGACATTCCAGGCATAGGGACCAGGAGCTGGTCATTTACCTTCAGAGAATTATCATAGCTGGCCATTTCTAAGGCATAATCGCTGTGGACTCAGTCCCCTACCTAGGAGGCTCTGGCTGCCCCACGTCCATTCCTTATTTTAGTCTGGGTGTCTGACAAGAGTGAGCTGGTGTTCTGTGTTTTAAATGTTACTGTATAACAACCACACACAGAGAAGTCTGAAGTATAAAGACTCCCTCAGTGAGGAAGTTCCAGCCCGATGCCCTCCACCTTTACATGTTTAACATGCTCCCTAAAGGCAGTGTGCTTCGATGTGACCACCACAACCAGAAAAGGCACAGGCATTTCTTCCTCCCGTCGCTTCCTCAGAAGATTCCGTTTTGACCAACATAGCCTGTACAGTCAGAGTCCTGGTCAGAATCCTGCATCGTGTTACCCACGATTGCTTTCTTTAATCTGTTTGGAATGCTTCTTTCGGACTCTCCTTGAGCTCCATGTACTTGACACTCCACCATGCCTCTGAACTTAAGCCTGGTGTTTTGTGGCTGAAGCCTGGTGATGCCTTGGTAGAAATCACAGAAGCACTGATGCTCTTCGGGGGCATCTGCCAGCCTGTGTGTGACTCATCTTGACTGACACGGTGGTCGTCGGGCTCCTCGTTATAAGGTTTTTCTTCCTCTTTGTCAACAAGAAGCCAGGGGAAACACTTGACATTATAACTCTTTCAAACCTTTATTCATTCACGAATTTACTCCTGTCCAGATGGACTCCTGATGCCCTCTTTCTCTCAGCGGGCTACACCTGCTGCTTTCCTTCGGTTGTCACTCTATGTTAAACGTGGCTGGTAGAAACCCCTCAGGGTAGCCGCTGTGACCATCAGACACTTTCCTACTGTTCTGTAATCCCTCCCTTGTTTTCTGATACAGCTCACTGCACACTTCTCCTTAATCCAGTCTAAGAATAGGCCATTTCTCCATGAAACCTCACCCCTCCAACCTGGAAGTGGTACTTAGAAACCAAGACTGTGTGTGTGTGTGTGTGTGTGTGTGTGTGTGTGTGTGTGTGTGTGTGTGTCTCCTCAGCTGTTGGATCACCTGGAGAAGCCAACACCCTCGGCCCCACCGCCACCTCTCCTCCTGGAGGGGATCTAGCCGTCTTTGCATGCCCTCACTGCCTGGCTGATCACTGCCCTCCCTGACCCCCTACCCTGGGCAGCAGCAGGGCTCCTCCTCAGCAGCAGACACTCACCTTTACCCCTCCCCATCTCCTGGTTCAGGACTGCTTGGTTCAGAAGGGGACGGGCTGCCTGCCTCTTGATGAACATGCATTTAATGCCCATCACCCTCATGTCTGAGTGTGGCAGTGCCAGTTTTCAATGTAAAATAAATAGAGGGCTGCAGAGAAGCAGGCAGAGACAAAGATGAACACTTTTGTAAGGTGATAAAAACAGATTCTAATTATATACAGAACGTCTACTGAAATCCTCAGGGAAATTACAAATTAGCTAGCTAAAGGCAACCTGGGGTAAAAGCAGTTTTTGAAAAAGTCACCACAAAGATCAGTTTATGTCCCCTGATTTATACTTCAGCATAAGTATGTACTTCTCAAACTGAAGGTCAAGTACTATCTAACTGTGATCAATACAGGTCCCTGACTTTGAAGGCTTGGGATTGTATTTGAAATTGTAAAAGAACAAGAGAGAAAGAGGCGGCTCTTCTTGTTTTGAAGCAAGCAAAAATAAAATAAAATAAAATAAAATAAAATAAAATAAAATAAAATAAAATAAAAAGCATGGAAGCACTTTGCAAACACAGAGAAACCACGCCATTCCAGAAGGACTGCTCTCTGCCTGTTACACCCCAATGCAGAGGGCAGAGTATACACATCATAGTGCCCTACTCCAAAGTGGTATCTGAGTTTCCGAAGCCTCTGAGTCACAGGGAGAGTGGGAGTCAGCTCACTCTACCTAAAGCCACGTGCTCCATCAGGCAGTCACTCACTTATCAGGTATTTACTGGGCATCTGCCACTTCCCAGGGAAGTTTTTTTTTAGTAAGTGTTCCTGAAAGTATGGTCCACTGACTGGTACCAGAGTCCGCACTGCTTATTCCTGGCCTGCCACAGTAAAGTGAGAACACACAGCACTCTGACAGTGCCTTTGTCTCACTGAACATGGTACAGAGCACTGGTGTCATCAGACCTCTGTGGCAGGCCACCTGAGGCACAGCTGTGACCCTGCCATGCACAGGAGACTAACATCAGTCCCTGGCAGACTGCCAAAAACTACAAAGAGGTGGCCCTTCATGTCAGGGGGTGCTGCTCTAAGCCAGTGTCTACACAGGAAAAGGCCAGATAGTGAACATTTCAAGATCTAAGTCGTATTCTTCCTTCTTGGTTTACAGATCTTTTCAAACACAATAAGCCATGCTTAGCTGGAAAGCCATACAAAATGGGCCAAAGTCTAGACTTGGCCCACAGGCCAGTCTGCTCCGCCCTTTTCTAGGCAGCCAACAAGGCCCCATCACAGACAGTAAACGAGGGACAATCATCACTGTGGCCCTCATATCACATGCCATCTCTGCCTTTCCTCTCTAACTCCATCACTATGACCATTCCAAACACTGGCAGCATCTGCTGAGCTCTCGCCATGTGCATGACCCTAAGTCAGGGCCTGCAGCAGGCTAACAATCCTGCTGAGAGAGGGCTGAATCATAAACGATAGACTCTTTAGGTACTAGTTCAGTACGTGATGCTATGCATCACATGAGCACTAACATCTTCTCTAAAGAACAAGAAAAGCAGCATGAACCCCCTCCTTTGTGCTGACAGCAGAGAACACAGAACAGAGAATATAAGGGGCTGTGTGGCTGTGGATCACGGCAGTGTCTTTGGTGTGTGTTGACCTGGGCAGGAGAAGGGCTTGATGCTCCCTTTTGGAAAGTGTCATCACGACACAGAGCCCATGCAAACAGGTCTCTGGACACAGAGCGTGCCTCTAGTCCAACAACAGACTCCATTGTAGGAGTAAGCTTTACTTGGGCCACCAAGACTTTTGAATACCTTCACAAAGTCTCTCATCTTCAGGATCTGGGTGGGGGGGGATGCTAAAAATACAGCTTTAAGACACACCAATGAACTTGGCAGGTTTTGCAGCGTTATCCACTTTTTGACCTTGCTTTGTAATCTGCTCAGTAGTTGAAGAAGCTATAGTCTTTAGTCATCAGCTTTCATTCTTCTCTGATCTCCCTTCAGACCGAAAATGCTCCCCAAAATTTCCATTCCTAAGAACACTGTCGCAGAAAAGTGAAGGGTTCAAATCGTGCCATGAACCCACCATATCTGAGGCAGGTCAGCTGGAAAGCACAAACAAAAGCCAGCACTCACTGCACAGTATGGAGGGTACCTGTGCACTAGCAGACAAGGGTCTCAGGTGAGTCTCCGTTCTCAGAGGGCTACCCGAAAGTCTCCTCCTGACTGAGGAGGGGAAAGAGGGCCAATGATACACAAGCTGTTTTTCTGGAGAGAGTGTGTTTCTGATTAGCTCAGATGTTTTATGAGAGTACATACCACCAGAGTGTGTGATGGCCATTTCAGCTTCAATCACCCCAAAGTACGAGAAATTTAAGGAGACAAAGAGGAAAAGAGGTGGATTGAAAATCCTCTGCGGATGTATGATAGGCCACTTGTGCCAAGGCTTCATCCAGTATTGGCCCACGTATTTCTAGTTTGTAAGCTTGTACCTTGTAACTCTATGAGTAGGAGCAAGCCGCCATGCCCCGTTTGATGTCTCCTTCAGTCAGGAACCAATGGCTGAGCATCTACTCTGTAGCAAGCTCTGATCAGTGCTCTGATCAGAAAGTCGGAAGACAATGGGCCTCACCTCCGAACCTACAGTCTTACAGAGCAAAGAGATGGGATGCCCAGGGTAGTTAGCCCTCTCTGGCTTGAGGCAACATGCAGCAGGTACCACTGTCAGCTCAGAAAGCAAAATGCCATGAGGGTAGATGAAAACAGGTACCTTTAATGACAGCACTATCATTTAGAGACAACATAGCCATTGTAGGAAAGGACAGAGCAGTCAGCTGGGAGTACTTCTGGCTTAATGAGCAAAATATTTCCAGCAGTTTGAAGTAAGAGCCCTTTGGTACAGTAGATGGATGTGACATGTCCACTCTACAAGAACAAAAGCCACACCCACACTCTTAAGACACTACGGTGAGCAAGGCGCACCTTAACAAGTATGTTTTCCTTCACCAGACAGATTAGCGAGATAGTGACAACAATGTCACAGAACAGGAGCAGCAGGACTCCTCAAATCAACTTCTGAACGACAGCCATCAGCAACCCAAACAGAACAGCAGACAGAAAACCCACCAATGACAACTGCGCACACTCTACCCACCGGCCTCCCCAAAGGACAGGCATTGCGCCATGGGCTGAGGGGTTTGAGGAGACACAAGTCCATGGTGGCTGCATGAGTGTGCGTGCTGCTCCTGGCCGTGAACAACAATGGGGAACCTAGAAGAAGGGAGACACAGCACTGGTGGCAGCGGCTGGAACACGTCGTAGGACAGGTGATGCTTGGGTTGGGCTGGAAGGATGAGTACAACTTTGTCCACCAGATGGACAGTGCAGGCTATGTGAAAGGTTCTATGGATGGAGAATTCAGTAAGAATTGGGCACAAGGAAAGCAAAGCTCCTTTAGAACAAAGTCACACATAGGCCTGGCAGAGCAGATGTCACTGGGGACTGATTTAGAAACAAAAGTTATGAAACAGTCATTACAGCCTTGAGTTTGCCAAATTTGGCCTTGGTGAGACCTGTGCATAAGAGAGGCATAAGATTAAGTATAAATTATATGTATGTTTTAAGAAGATGTCTTGTGTGTAAAGATGAAGAAAGACCAGAAAGAAGTCAGGGTGGTTAACACATGCCCACAGTTCCACAACCCCACCATCTGGGAGGCTGAGGCAGCAGGATCAGCAGTCAAGGCCTGCCTGAGAAGGACAAACCTAAGAGGACAGGGCTGGCCCACAGTGTGAAGAGTTACAGTTATTCAAGGTCTCAAAGGTCTTCTGTTTGGGGTAATCTCAGAGAGCAGCTATTTGGCAGGTGATTGACACTGTACAATTCCCATCCGACTGCCGTCAGTGTGGATGCCGTCAGTGTGGATGTCAGAGGAAACCTCTGCTGAGAAGCAGGGCTGAGGCTGCAGTGTGCTGAGGCCTCTTCTTGTCTCCACCTGTGACACTGCAGCAGACATTGTCCGCCTCTCCTCCTGGGGCTGTGAGAGCCAGTGACTGGTCTCCTTACCATACTGACAGCTAATCCTACAACACCAGAGTTGAACCTGCTCCCCTAGGCCCTCCCTGGGCAAACTGGCAGTACCATGACAAAATGGGTATTGGAGTGGGGATGGGGTTCAGTGTACATGGCACCTTGAATATATTATGTCATATTGTCAGCAACGTAGGGGAGCATGGTCACTGTGAAAACCCCTTTCAGAGAAGAAGGTGTGTGTGTGTGTGGGGGGGCAGAGACCAAGGACAAACAGCTCCAAGTGTCCCACCTCATAGGATTATTAAGAAATAGGGTGGGAAAGCTGGGTGGGTGGCACATACCTGTAACCCACTCACTCTGAATCCTAAAGCAGAAAAAATATGGGTTCAAGGCCAGTTTGGGCTGCAAAATGACTTTGAAGCCAGCATGGACCTCATAGCCAGACTGTCTCCCTACTACTCCCAACCAAAAAGAAAAAGTAATTAGGTAAGTGCTCAATACCAGTTCAGCTGCCATGAGACTGTGGGGGTCACGTGAGTTTATAACCCGCTGGACCTCAGTGTCATTAGGAAAAGAAAGAGAGAACCTGCCTCACGGCCTGCTGTGGCTAACAAGAGTGACCAGTACCACCTGGTGCTCAGGATGTCCTCAGCCCCTATGACAGCATATGGTACAGACTTCATGCACACAGGCCCACAGAGTCAGTGCTTTAGGAGCTCAGCCTGCCATTCCTGTTGCCCATTTTAACTGAAGAAGGAAGGGCAAAGGCAAAAATACTCACAGTCTCTTCTTATCCACCACACGCTTAACTCGGATGGCTCTTTGTTCAGAGTAAAGCTTACATACTCCTGTTGAAGCAGAAAATACCAGAACAGAGACCATTTAAAATGGCTTCTCAGGCAAAGGTATCATTAACACTAATGAGACACTATGGTCTTCGGCTAGCAAAGCTATTCTAAATTGCATCTCTTATGAAATACCACATTTGACCTTTAGAAGAAAATGAAATACTTTTTAAGTAATCTTCAACGAAATCCATAACTGCGGTCCTGTGTTCCTTCACTTGCTGGGAATGTATCTCCTTGTGGGCTGTAAGAGAAAAGGACAGCACTCAGGTCTATGCTCAAGGACTCCACAGAACAGTCAGCTTCCTCAAAGCTGTTCATTGAAAGCATGTTCAAAAGCCCAGCTATAAACCAGCCTCGTGTCAAGTGAAACTACATTTTTAAGAGTAAGATTTACTAGGGTTCACCAGGTGAGAGATTAAACCCATCGAAACTGCAGTCAAATAATTTATAGCTTATTACAGCACCAGGGGAGCTGAGTTGATCCAGCTCCTTCCGGAATGCTGACCTGGCTGTATTAACAGCATCCAGTGCTCAGGTTCACCTTCAAGTGACATGCTTAAATCACACATGCTGGACCACAGACACCCTCTGCCTGCGCTGCTTTCAGCCTACAGCGACTACTTTCTCCCTTCAGACACCGAGTGACACTATGCATACTAGCCTGCTCTCCAACAACTGTTCACAGTGATGAGCCACAAGGGCAGGCTCCCACACAGAAGCCCGCCTGTGCCAGTTCCTATGGTAAGACCCTGCTCTCGGTGGAAAGGCTGGGTGCCTAGTGGGTAGGCATGATGCTAGGACATCACAGAAATACCTCAAGTAAGCCAACTGAGTCCAGAGGCAAGAGGTAGCTGAAGGTCACAAATGCCTATGCCCTTAAGAGTATGTATGGGGCACAGGTTATGTTTTTACTAGAGGGCCATATAACCTGGGACTCACATGAAGATTTGGGTAGTCTGCAATGCTGCACACATAATTTTGTGGATGCACATTTTTCTGGTAAGCTTTCATCAAGACTCTCCCAGTGGATGATCCCATGTTCTTTCAGAAGCTTCTCCACTAGAAGTCAGTCATGAGATCAACAGTACTTGGCAATTTTGACCTCTGTAGTATTAATGCATGTGCTTAAAAAATCAAGGAAGACACATGGCTGGGAAGCCTAGCTCCTCTACGGGGATGAAGCCCAGTGAAGGGGAGATAATACTAGGCCCCTAGTACTAGGCAGGGTTCTAAGCATGCTGTAAGAACTTAAGTGATATGCCTAACTCCTGTCTGTATTGTTTCAATGGAGAAGTTGTGCCCAGGGAGATGAAGCGACTTGCCCAAGGCCACGGAGCTAGCATGTAGCAGAGCCAGGGTGCATTGCTTTCAAGTCATGGATGCAGAGCTTCCTCTCAATCACGAAATCTCATATGGGGGTTGACTTAGCCACATTTACGTCATCTGTCCTGCCATTCAGAACATAGTCACACATGCATGTCTCCACAAATACACAAATGCCTGCACACACACAATCTGTTCCCTTTGACCTTGGCCTTTTGGTAGGTTACAGATTCTATTTAGAGAGGTCCTTTCCATTTATTTAACTTGAGTGACAGTCTTTTCAGGACTTTGAACAGCTTAGAAGACTGACCAGGAAGGAAGGATTTTTAAAGTTGAAGTCCTAAATGCCATTCAGAAAGAAAGGGGATCATAAGTGGCTGCACCATGAGTAGTTTAACTGGTTGGCACATTCATGGGATCTGTTGGCTTCTTTTGGAGCATTCACCTTCTGTTCGGAGTTGCTGAATTGCCTCTGAACAGGTCCTCATGAATATCTGAGCATCCTGGTCTATCTGGTCTCGCTCTGTGTCCGTCATCCTCCCATATTCAGACATGATATGGCTGAAAAAGAGGAAACAATGTGAGGGTGGCATCAGTGACGCATAATGCAGTCCAGGTAGAGTGTCAAGAAGAAAGGTTTCAAGCTGGGTGGTGGCGGCATATGTCTTTAATCCCAGCACTCGGGAGGCAGAGGCAGGCGGATCTCTGAGTTCAAGGCCAGCCTAATCTATAGAGTTTCAGGACAACCAGGGCTACATAGAGAAATCCTGTCTCAAAAAACAAAACAAAACAAACAAAAAAAAAGAATTAGAAAGGTTTCTCTGACCAAATGACACCAAAGCTGAGACTTGGAGGGGGTTGGCCAGACCAACAGGTGGGAGAGTGATCTGGAGAGTGGAACAGAAGCCATGAGGTACAGTCTTCTAAACAGCTTCCACAGAGGCAGGCCAATATAACAGGCTGCAACACACAGCTTTGCTAGGAACAGAGGCTCCAACTAAGGACTGCATAGCCCAATAACTATGTTAGAGTGCCAAGCCGCTCAGCCTGCATGCTGCAGAGACATGATCTGGGGTACATGAAACACGAGAAACTTCTGTGGGCTGTTTTCTGATTCTAGAAAGCAGTTTTCAAAATTCACAATAAAAAGCCTCTAGAGCCAGGCAGTGGTGGCACATGTCTTTAATCCCAGCACTTGGAAGGCAAAGGCAGGTGCATCTCTGTGAGTTCGAGGCCAGCCTGGTCTACAAAGTGAGTCCTTTGGACAGCTAGGACTCTTACACAAAGAAACCCTGTCTCAAAAAAAAAAAAAATCCTCTAGAAATAAATTTTATCTCTCCTGATGTTAAGTTAAACCATCCTGAAGTGACGGGGCTGGTAGGGGCATCCACTTTCAGTAACAAGGCCATGAACAACACAGAACACCTAGCTCGCCTTCACAAGCGCTGGCTGAGTGTGGCAGCATCATCAGTAACACCAATACTCCTTAGCCTATTTCAAAACTGTGGACTTCACAACTGAAATTTGGACTCACAATGCTGCAAGCTGAAAGGGCACTTATGTAATGTAGACATTCAAACCACCCATTTCACTCACCTGTCCATCTAGCCATGAGGACAAAAGTCCTGACTGTCCTATTTCACCTGTGACCTAGGTCATAGCGTTTCCACTCTGTCGTGAGTGGCTCTGACCGCCGGTCTGTCCCATCAATTCACTCCAGAAATGATGGCCTCCCATGGAACTCACCCAACATTACTTTTTCATGCTGTGCTGGTCAAGAGATTATCATGCCTCCACTCCAAAGCTGCTTTGGGACAGAGCTGGGACCACCTCTGACCCTCACCTCTAATGCACTGCTGTCAGCTTCTGACCCGGCTTTCCTTTTCTCCATTGCACTTATTGTTCCCAGAAATACCAAAAAGTCTGTTTTTCTCCTCCAAAGCTATGTGGAAGTAAAGACTGTCCACCTTGTGTCTGCTTCCCTGGTAAAATCATACAGCACAGGGTCCCTGACTAACACCAGTCAGACACCGAGCATATGCCAGATTGGTTCTCAGTGCTTTATGTGTATCTGACTTCTCATTTAATCCTCACAAGTCATTCATTCCCTTGTGTATGTCCTGAGCACCCTTAGCATAAGTACTAAGTTGGGTTCAAAACTGAGTAAGGCTCATTTCTATGTCCACAAAAGGCACTCAACTGTAGGAATGATCAACATGAAACCAGAGTGCCAAGAACTGCACTGACTGGTGCTGATGTGAAGTGGACAGCAGAGCTCCAAGAGGAGCATGGTCAGCACATGCGGGATGGGGTGCTGGCCAGGGCAGGTGGAACAGAAGGCGTGCCGACAAGGACGGAGACAAAGACCAGACATGATTCCTCACGCTGTGGGTGATTGTTTGAGTGAACATATAGTATCTACTTCACACCCAGGCACACGTGAGTGAAGATGGGAAAGGAGCAGGAAGGCTGGCCCTGTGCAAACGAGGCACCTGGTTCTAGAGAGGGGCAGTGTTGGGGTCCTGGAAAAGTCCCACAAAAGACCACCATTCATGCATGCAATCAACAAGAGCATTTATTATCTGGAGAAAGATTCCAGTGTACTGGGCTGCCTTCCCACACAAAGACAAAATGGTGAAAATGCTGGGAGGAGCTCACAGGCTCCTTTTAAGCACAGCCAAGGGGAGTTCCTAGAGCATTAGGTCATTTTAGATAGGACTGGCTTAAGCAAGTGGCAATCATATTACTATGTTCTAATTGGCTAGGGCTAATTAGGGGCTGGTCAGGGCTACAGTTTCCATTTTGGGGCAGGCCTGGCTTCATCTTTATTTGGTTACCTGCTGACTGTGGTTCAGGCCTCCTTGTCCTTGTTGTTGGGGATGCTGGAGATTGATTAATCGCCCTTTGTGGCTTTTTCAGAAACTGCTTGCTCAAGTCTCAGGAAACTGAAATTGAGACCTGATCTCTGAGAGAAGATGGAGTAGCCTGTTATGGCGCCTCCTCGGTCTTCTCAGCAACACGTGTGTCTATACACTGATGTGTCTGGCACATGGCGGCACCATTCCTCCTGAGATAGTGTTACAGTAAGCACTTATTTAAAACTCAAACACAGACACTCCACCCTCCACTCCCAGGGCTGCCTTCACCAGCAGGATGGTCAGTGGAGGACTGTAAACAGAGCCATTTGCACATGGTCTGTTTCTCCATAGCACACTGCCTCAAGACTGAAGAATCCTGACCTCAGGTGCTCTAATCCCCGTTGAGGGGCCGCTGCCACTGTCCAAGAAAATTTGAAAGGCTAGGTGCAGGCAGTGTCTATGGGGTGTAAAGGTGAAAGATCTAAGAGACACCGACAGGCAACATGGACTGCCTGGGCATGGAGGCAAAGGAAAAGCCTAGAATGCGGGTCTGTGTACACAAACACACATCACACCCAGGACAGAAGGCCCAGGCTGGAGGGAAGGAGCTTTTGGTACTGAGCCAAAGGTGTCAGGCCAAATAGAGGGCTTTACAAGTGGGAAGCTGGAACACTTACAAGAGGGCTCCCTACTCCGCTGCTCCACTGTGTTTTAAAAGCACGAGATACACAGTGTGCATTTGAAACAGAGCAAGCTAAAGTTATCAGGCCACAGTGAAGTTACAATAGCAAAATCATTACTATTCTGAAAAGGTTAAACGTCTTGTAAACAATTCCAAGCTATTCTCATGGGACATGCATATATAAACATCAAGTTTTATTTCCTTGATTATGAGGAGAAATAACTGTGTTACAGATCTCAATATAGCTAAGTAGTAGATTCAATTAGAGGAGACTATGTTAGGTATGAATTTGAATTGGTCAATTTACTTCAGGAGATGGGGGGAGTAAAAAATACCAATTTATTTGCTGGTTCAGAAATTTAAAGGAATATGTTTCTCCTTCTGACTTGGTTGGTGGCACATTAAGAAATGACAAGTTCAGGGTCAAAACACCACTGACTACAATTTTATATAGAAACAGCCATGCCCTGAGGGTAAAGAAGAGGCAGAAAATAGCAAATGCTTTACTGTGCCAGGTGCTGAAGGATATGGCAACAGTTTAGGAATATAGCCTTGTTTTTGCTGGAAATGTTAGAGTCACAGCAACTTTATAGTGTACACTGGGCATATAATATGCATGGTCAATACACATTATGAAGTTAAATTGTTAATGCCTGGGCTACACACAGGAGCTGAATGCAGACCTTGCTTTCAATACATTATCAAATAGGTGACATCGACAGGCCTATGCATATAGACGGGTTATATCATACAGCACAGGCTAATGGTCAGCAATACTTTCATGAACTGACATTGACCAGTGTGCTAATCTAGGGAGCTACATACATTTACCTACTTAATTCTCAAAACTGCCAGGTAGGTGCTACTATATTCCCATTTTACAAATGAACCAACCGAGGCACAGAAAGCTATTTAACTTGCTAAGGTTGCACAACTAGTTATTAACAGAGATGGGGTTTGACCAAGGCAGCCTGCTCTGGAGTCACACTTCATCAACCTCTTTATAATGCTTCTGTGGAACCAGGTCCCATGGAGGCCACCCATGGCTCAGTCTCACTATGCAGCTGAGGAAGACCTAGGAATTCTGAACCTCCTGGTTCTACTTCCCAAGTGCTGGGATTACACTTGTGTGTCACCAGGGGCAATGAGGCAGGAGATTTTGGACCAGGATGCTTGTTTCCTATACTTGTGTGTCACCAGGGGCAATGAGGCAGGAGATTTTGGACAAGGATGCTTGTTTCCTATATTGGTGTGTGTTTGGGGATGGTGGTGGATAGGGAGGGAGGAACCCACAAACTGATCCTTGAAAGACAGGCATGGCTGAGGGAGGTAAGAGTAACAATGAAGGCAGAAGAGAAGGGTGAGGACTTCAAGCTGGCTGGAACAGAGGGCAGGTGGGAATGCTGTCGTTAGTGGCCTTCAGAGCTAGTCAGGGACTCTGCAGACAATGAAAAGACTGGGTGTACAAGGAGAAATGACGGGACAACACGTTACATGGAACAGTGGTAGAAGGTCAGGCCTGGGGCTACTGACCTCCAGCTAAGAATCTTGCCTTATTTGTCTCCATGTTTATCTGTTTGCATCCTTTGTTTGCTTGTTTGTTAATCAGTGCTGGGGCTGAACCCAGGGCATCATACATGATAGCAAGTGTATGCCCAGCCTCTCTCTGTTTCCTAGCATGTATAAAGGGTAGGGGCATGATAAATTTTTTGCTGAACTTTATTTTCAGAATGGAGCTGCTGGGTTTGGTGGAGTACCCCCTGGAATCCCAGGACTGGGGAGGGGAGATAAGAGGACTGAGAGCTCAAGGTTAGCCTGGGCTACATAGAAACCCCCCACGCCTGTTGTAACAAGGCAAACATAATGGAGGGAGGAGAATGGCAGAGTTTGGGTGATGGCAGGAGGTTCAAAAAGGAAGAAGCAGGGATGTAGAACTGCCTGGAACTGGACCTGTGTGTTCAAGAAGAAACAGAACACAGAAGGAAAGAAGGAAGCTAAACTGGGAACTGAGGGCAAGCAACTTCAGCAGAAAAGAAGTAATGCTCTGGAGACAGAATGCCCCACGACCAACACAGTGCTCTGAAGGACGGCCCAGGGCAAAGGCTCTTCTCTATGTGGTTAAGATCTTGAGGAATGATGGATGGTCTCTGAAGTGCTACAACTTAGTGAAAGGAGAGTCAGTGAACTTGGAACAAAGACATCTGATGAGCCATTCAACAGCCCCACTCAGATGTTTACTCTGCACTGCACATATATATGTCTAACACTGAGTTCCTGACCTCTCTCTTCAAACATGCTCTCCAGCAGCTTTCCCTAGGATGTGCTGGTAATGATTCCATCCCTTCCTGCTGCTCAGGCCCCAAACAGACATCATCCCTAGCTCCCCTTTGCCTCGGTTTGTATAGATCTATCTACATATCCTGTTGGCTCTACCTTCAAAACATTCCCTAGAATCTATCTACCAACATCTCCCAGTCTGCAACAGAAGCTGACTCCAGGGTCTGCTGCTTCTGCCCAGCCCTTCCTCGTCTGCTTAGAACACCAGCCACATGGGTGCTCTTACATATTTGGATCCCGTGAAGCCCTCTGCACAGGCCCTTCCAAAGCTCCTCAGAGCAAAGGCTGTTAGGATAGACAAAGCCATTCTTGAAGAACTCTCTTGGCTCATCTCACACACCTCAGCCCTTGGCTTGGGCTCATTAGCCTTCTGCTTTTCCAGCTCCCACGTGTGTTGCACACGGACCTTAGAAGCCCTGGCTCTCCTTCTGGAATGTTCCAGGGTCTGAATAAGTGACTCCATACTTCCAGTTACTTCTCCTACTCTGCAGTCTGAATGGCTCTTCTGGAAGCACCAAGGTGAAAGAGGTCAAAGGCTTCCGAGTTAGAAAGATGCTGGCTTCTGAACAAATACCTGCCACCCGGGTGGACCTAGACAGCACTGGTTCCAAAGGCATTGGACTAACATCCTCTGGCTCCATAGTCCCAGTTAATGGAGCCCAGCTGAGTGAGAGTGAAAGTCTAAAGGCTAATCTGAGAACACTGATTACTCGGGGAGGAGGGGAGTCCTCAGATACATTATACAGACCCACTTGACCTTGGATACTGGAAACTGATGGAGCTGTAACTCTTTTAGTAGCAACAACAGAACCAACAAAGTTGTTCTCCCAAGTGGCATTGTTTTGTTGCCAGGGTATCATGGAAAAGGTACAGAATGGAGAAATTATTTTAATTAAGGTCATTCTAAGATCCAGCCAGAGGCTGCCTAGGCTGCATGCTGTTCTGCTCTAGTAAAATGTCATTATTAAAAAAATTAAATGGGTCAATAAAGTCTGAGCTCTACATTCTGGAAAAAATTATAGCTTCCTAATTATGTCAAACTAACAAAGCCTCATGGTCTGAAGGCAATATTTCTACCCATGCTCTTTCAATTCTGTGATTACACTGCTTATAAAATGTTCCTAGGAGCAGGCCAAGGCCAGCACACTGTTCTGGGAGGGGGGCTGTAAAGCTGGTGGCTGGCAGTACTCTACAGTCTTAGGGAAAGAGAACTTGGTGGGGTGGATGAGGGAGGCTGGTCTCCATCTTCAGGGAGAGCACAGTCTGGGGACACTAGTCCTTTGTCCTGGCACTTCTGTGTGCATCAGTTTCCCCAGAGTGAACCTAGGCTTCCCCTCTTCAGCCTCCCCAGAGAGGAGCAGGAATCTCCCTGATGAGTACTCTGGCCAAAGGAACTGGGTATGTACCTAGCCCACTCCCCATTTCACCCTCATCTCCAGACTGGCCTGCCCACAGACAGCAGAGGTTCCCTCTGTTCCACTCTCTCCTAGCAAAGGCACCTGGCCCTGCTAGCTGGGAGCCAGGGACTATGACTGCTCAGCGGCACTAACCTGACTGAGTCTAACTGAGGACCAGAATATCACAAACAGGCTCACCTACTGTTTCAAGTTCTGCCTGTTGGCCTAGTTTATCCCCATCCAGGCTTTATTTGATGGTCAAGGCATCATGGGTCATCAGAGTTAACTCACTCATCACTCACCAAGGGACCCTTGTGTGCCAGGAATTCACACATTTAATCCTCATAAGACCATGGTTCATGTTGCATCAGAAAGAAAAGAAGCACAAAGAAGTGATGTGAATTGTACATATGGACTGATACCCAGCCAAACTGGACAGAAGTATGTCTGGTCCCAAAGCCCATGCTCTTTCAAAGGCAGGAGACAAGGGTGGGCTAGAACTGGAGTGTAAGGGCTAGCAGAGAAGACTAAATTTCTACAAAATGCTGGGCTGCTATAGAGTAAAGAAGCCTCAGGGACATAGTTCTATGTGTGCTCAAAGGGGCTGAGGATGTCCCCAGGGTCCTGGTCATCAGCCCCAGCATTTGCTACCACAGTGGCTGGGAAGAGACAGGCTTGGGGCTGCAGTGGGCTGAACTGAGATGCCAGTCAGCTGTGCAGTCTGGGGGCCCCGGGAACTTGCTCTGTCCCTCCTCCCATTACAATCATCTTCAGATTCTACTACAACGCTACCATTCTCCCAACAGCACTGAAACTGGAATTTCACATCATTTCAAATGTGGCAAAAAGTTATCTTCTTTTATCTCACCCTCAGCCATTTACACACATGAAACTGACCTTAGGTAACAGCCTGTATTGAAACAGGCAGTGGGCAGAACCTAGCCTGGAGATTAGATGGGTTTCGGAGGCTCTTACAGTGCTGGGGTGGCCTGAGCCAGACCACCTCCATAGCCCTCACCATCTATGTGGCCAGATGCTTTTCCAAGGCAATGGGAGTGTTAACAAGGGGCCTTTAACTTTTAATGTGGATGAAACCCCAGGATAAATCGTCTTTGTAACAAAGTAGCTTCGAACTGGACCTCTTGACCCTTTCTCTTCTTCTCTTTTCCTCACTCAAAATCTTGCATCTTTTATCAGCCAGAATTTTCTCATGTTTGCAGTTACATTCAACATTGTTACTCAAGCCTCAGCACAATGCTCTTCCTAGTTTTGGCTGTTATGGGAAATTGGCTTAGTCTGGGTATAGAAGCATTCTGCTATTCTTGTACTGTGCCACTTGATGGGGTGGCTCCTTTAGTCTTTTCCTGTTGCTGGACAAAAGCAACTTAAGAGTGAAAGGCTTTTCCAGCCCAGTGTTCAGGGTATGGTCCATCTCAGAAGGCATGCCAAGGCGGCAAAAGCTGGAATCCGATGATCACACTGATCACACTGCATTCACAACCAGGAAGCACAGAGCAATGAAAGCTGGTGCTCAGCTTGCTGTTTGAAAGAGTTCACAGTCCCCACCCAGGGGAGGGGTCCTGCCGACAGCTCAGGTTAATCTTCCCACATCGGTGAAGCTGACCTAGATAATTCCCACGGGTACTCAGAGGCTTATCTCCTGGGTGACTCGGAGTCCGGTCAAGTCAGTTGACAACACTATCACAGAGCTCCACACGTGTCTAGCAAGCCTGGAAGCCTCAGGAATGGTCAGTATCCCTGTGTGAGTGCCATTGGCAGGGCCAAAGACTTTCAAGAAAGGTCTATACAATTGTACCTGTAGCCTCAGCTGTCAGAGACAAGGAAAAGGGCGGGAAATTGCTAGGCTCCAACCATTTCTATTTCCTCAAATCACTGCAGCTTCTAGTTAGCAACCTATTGACTTAGTATCTGATACAGGGACACACCTTCAGAAATAAAATTTACACTGCCATCTAGTGTTCAGAGCCAGCTAACAGAGGGCTTTATGACGCAGTACAACGCAGCAGGATTACAAACATCTCAGGGTATTCTGAGACACTAAAATGAAATCTGTTTAAAAGCATAAAATTGCTTGTTAGGTTTGGGGGCTACTCGCAGTCACCTCGGATATGAGGTTCTCTGCTACACGGTTCACAACAGGACAGGCACTATTCCCAGGCGCAGTGAATACAGCAGGTGTATTCACTGGACCCACCGATTCCCTCCCTCCTTTCCGGCATTTGGGTAACTCCTTTTCCTTCAGACCTCAGCTCAGGTGTCTCTTCTTCAAAGATGTCTTCCCTGACAAGGCCAGGGTCTCCCAAACCCCGAGCTCTGCTTCTGTGGTGCCTCTCCTGTTTACAGTGCTGCCTGCTTGTGTGACAAGGAGCAGAATGGCTGTCTCTTGCCTGGCATGGAGTGGAGTGTGGCACGCGGTGGGCACTCAGTAAAGATGAACAGGGGAATTCAGGACTAAATGAGACAAAAATGACATTCGTACTTCGGAGTGCCCTTACAGACGGACAAAGGACAACTGAGTGTGTGGGGAGATAGAGGACTGCTGTCTGTCTGACGGAGCAAGTCTTTCTACTGCCAACTCCCAAACAATGGCACGCAGACTTCTTACTCACTGTGAAAGCTTGGCCTTGGCTTAGGATTCTTTCTACTGAGCTCTTATAACTTAAATTAACCAATTTCTATTAACCTACAGCTGCCATGTGGCTCATGGCTTTTACCTCTCTTCCTGCATGTCCTGCTTCCTCTGAGTCTAGCTGGCAACTCTACTTCTCTTCTTCCCCAAGTCCTTTCTGTCCCCAGAAGTCCGCCTAACCTCTTCCTGTCTAGCTATTGGCCATTCAGCTCTTTATTAAACCAATCACAGTGACACATCTTCACACAGTGTAAAGGAATATTCTGCAACAGTCGGACTACAAAGTGGTCCTCTAAAGGCCTGTGTTGGAGGCCTGGTACCCCCAGCTGGTTAGTACGGAACCATGACTGGATGTCAGTCCACAAACAGCATCAAGGAGCTATCAGCAAGTGGGGCCTGTCTGGAGGAAGCATATCCGTAGACATGTCTTTGAAGGGTGGCAACTATCCCATTTCTCTCAGTTCTTGGCTGCTGAGAAGTGAGCAACTTTGCCCTGCCAAAGTCTCTGTCATGACTTCCATGACTTTCTGCCTTACCAGGTCCACAGTAATAAAGCAAACTGACCATGAGCAGAAACCTGAAATCAGGAAACAAAATAAACCATCTCTACGTTTAGGTTGCTCTCTCAGGTATTTGTCACAGGGATGAAAGTCTGACCAACACAATAATTAGGGTATGTTTCAAATGCAAAGACAAATAAGACAAAAGAGCCAAGAAAACCCCCAAAGTTCTATGGTGGAAGAAATAAGAGAATAAACACGTGTTTCGTGTACTAGAAGGTAGGCACATGGGTGTGCTCTGTGTGACTCCATTAACACAGTTTGAGAGAAGCCTTTGTTTTTGATGATGAGCACACATCAGAAAGTAAACCCGGGAGAACAGAGAGGGCAATGGAGCTCGCTCTCCGTGCAGGGTTCCAGCACAGCAAATGGTGAGGATGGTAGGCACGCACCAGTGGTCTGAAAACACAGCCCAATCCAGCCCTCGGGTCTGCTTCTGTGCAACCTGGGGGCTAAGAAGTCCTTCTGCTTTTGTTTTTCAAAGGTAATAAACAAACAATAACACACGTGACAGAAAGCATGCATGGCCCAAAGTCTGAGGTGCTAACCCTCTTTCCAGCAAGTTAGCAGACCCTGATGTTTGGCAGTGAAATGAAACAGTGTGGCTTAGGGAGGAAGCAAGGAGTGTGTGTGTGTGTGTGTGTGTGTGTGTGTGAGAGAGAGAGAGAGAGAGAGAGAGAGAGAGAGAGAGAGAGAGAGAGAGAGAGAGAGAGAGAGAAGAAGAGGGCCAAGTCATCAAAACCAATGGGAAGCATGTATGTAGCTGGCTTTCAGAAGCACTGGGGTTGGGAGTACAGGGCCCAGTGGGATTTTTGCCCTCTCTGCGGAGAATGAAAAGGAGGAGAAAAGAGCAAGGCAGGAGGGACACAATCCTGCCGGGGAGTTCAGGCTTCAGAGAGGAGTCTACAAGGAGGAGCCTCAAGAGGCCTGTCCTAACCACACTACGGAAAAACCGGCAAACATCCCCAGCACTCCCACCCCATGGCTTGCTCTGTCCTTACATGTCACATCAATTCTGTGCCAGCCCTCTAGCATGCAGGCTGTAAAAAGGAGGGATAGCTTCTGCCTTACTCTCTGATGTTCTCTACGCCTCGAAAATTGCAGAAGGCCCCGGGCAGGTGTTCACAGATCCATGTATGTGTGGACAGTGAGCAGGTCAGGCTGGGAAAGCCCCTTCAGGGTCAATGCCAGCTGCCCTGTGGCTGGGGAAGGCTGTGCTGTGCACTGCAGGATGATCGGCATGCCTTTGCCCCACCTGCCAGACACGCCTGTAGCACTCCTCTCACTGTTGTGACAAAATCTTTTAAGATGGTGCCAAAACACCCGTGGATGAGAACCAGCGGCTAGCCTTGTGCCTTGGGGATATGAGGGAATCATTTGTGTATTATCTGACAAATACTGATTGAGTGCAAAGTATAGCTGAAGCATTATAGGAATTTGAATGAGAAATTAAGGTGTTTGACCTCACAAAATTTACAAACTAGTGACAAAAACCTACTAACTGATTAAATAATTACACACTGTGATTCATGTTTAAAGAAAATACACAAGTTGGAGAAATCAACACTAAGAGGAGAGATCTGTCAGGGGTGGTGGTAGAAAGGGCCTCTTAGAAGACAGTTTAATTAAGGCCTCGGCATGCACGGGCTCTCTTCTGTCCTCCATACACTACAGAGTACACAAGCTGAGGGCTGCAGCTGGAAGGGGGATGTGTGGGATAGGAAGCACCTCATCTGGGCACGCCCTGTAGCTGGAAAGAGCCTGGAGCCTTCCAGGAAGGCTGGCAAGGCTGGGGCACTGTGGCAGAAGGGGTCTAGGAGCTTGATTTAAGAGGAGAAGGTGAGCCAATAGCAATGCGGTGGATCTACTCAGGCGGTGATGAAAGCAAACGGCTACTGATAGAAATGACGTGACCATAAGTACACGAGGGGCTGAGTGAAGCCCTCCTGAGATACGCTATCAGAACAAAGGCCAAGCCAGAGAGGTTTGTTTCTGTCTCTAGGGAGTGTCAAAAGAAGGAGGTTGCCATTAGGAAGAGAACTGGCAAGAAAAGCATGACCCAGTGACAGACACAGGGTGAGGGCTGGAAACAGGCTCACAAGAATGCCACCAAACCAGAGAAGTAAAGTCACAGACAGAGATGGCAGAAACATAGGTCAAAATAACTTAGGAGAGCCTTAAAAATCTTGTTCCTCTCCAGGTTCAGGGGACATGGACATGTGTTCTCACGTTTGTGCACAGCACTATCCACAGTCAGGTGACTAGTGTCATCCATTAGTAGAAGATGGACAGAGAGACACACAGACTGGAAGAGTCTGCTGCTGACAAGGGGCCACCAGTGACTCAGCACAAACCCACCACGGCGGTTCTGCTTCACTCTGCAGATATTCACCACCACACACACACACACACACACACACACACACACACACACACACACTCACACCCCGCCCCATAACCTGGCTGAAGCCAGGGGAAGTGTCCGTCAACTCGTCAGAAGCTGGGGTCATCTGGGAAGAGGGAATGTAACTGAGACGATGCCTCCATCAGACTGTCTGTAGTGGAGGGCATTTTCCTCAGTAATCACTGATGTGGTGTCACCCCTGGCAGGTGGTCCAGGGTGTATATGCAAGAAGGATGAGCAAGCCATGAGAAGCAAGCCAGTAAGCGGTGTTCTTCTACAGCCTGTGTATCAGTTCCTGCCTCCCTCAATCACAGACCTTGAATGGAAGTAGAAAATGAAGTAACCCCTTTCCTCCCATGGAGTTACCACTGTAATAGACACTACAGCTGTGAATTAGTAAAAAGTGAGGATGAAAAAGAGCGGAATGCACAACAGAAAGGAACGTAGCCACTCAAGTCTTTAAAGAAGAACCCACTTACCTGTAAGCATTAATATACTCCTTCCTGTGTTCCAGGAGAAAATCTCTCAGCTTCCCAATGTGAGAAATCTACAATGGAAAAGACAGTACACGTTATATGGACAGGCATACACTGAGTGGGCACACTTTCCCACACAGTAGAGCATAGCCCCAGGGAGACTCTGAACTTCGAATTCCAAAACTTGTTTCTAATTTTGCTGGGAGGGGTGTGTGCTAAAACAAGGTCTAGCTATACAGCTCAGGATAGCCTTGAACTAGTGGTCTTCCTGCCTCCATACTCAGAATACTGGAATGACAGGCATGAGCCACCATAACCAACTCACAACTTTGGTTTTAGGATCGCACAGCCACTACCATGCTAACTCTACCACGCTAACTCTGCCACGCTAACTCTGCCACGCTAACTCTACCACGCTAACTCTACCACGCTAACTCTGCCACGCTAACTCTGCCACGCTAACTCTACCACGCTAACTCTACCACACTAACTCTGCCACGCTAACCCGGCCATACTAACTCTGCCACACTAACTCTCATGGAGTGGCGGGGGAGGGTCTCTTACAAGCGCTTGCTTCTTCTTCTAACTGTAGTGACTTCTAACTGATGTTAGGCACAGGTGATGCCTAAGGAAAGTACAGACTATACCAGACAGTGTACCTCATGAGCTCAATAAGGGGCAATTCTTTGAGTATATTGTATCTATATTCACTGACAGTCATTTCTTTTCTCAGGTGTTGTAGGGGATAGATCCTGAGGCCAAAGCTGCAGGTATATAAACAGAACTTGTGGGAGCAACATAGTTAGAGATGATTTGGACAATTATTTAAACCTACATGGATCCCCACCCTCTTTGTGGGTGCTCCCACAGATGAGCAAGAAGCAAAGGATTGTGAAATTCTTACTTTGATAGGGCTGACTTCAGGTTTAATAACAAGTCTACTCTGGGGCTGCTGGTGTAGCTTAGGCACAGGAGCCCTTGTCTGGGATCCTCCAGGCCCTGGTTCCATCTCCAGTCCTAGAAACTAAACCAACCCTGCTCTAGAACACCTATATGTCAGTGGGGAGTTAGCAATCCAAACTCAGGTCACAGTCTTGGGAACAAGTGTTCTGAGAGGGAGAGAATGATTAGCCAGCAGTGGCCTGTTTCTGTCCCGTGACTACTGCTCACTCAGGCCTCCATTCTTGCCTTTGCAAGACGGATCTGCTGAACTTTCAGTTCTCCACACATTTTCTGTAGACCAACTCAGGCTAATTTTCACTTGGCTGTGCATTTAAAAGGACCTCTGCACACCTCCCATGTGGCATGCTGTAAATGCTGACTTAGCTGTTACACGCATGCTTCTCTTTTTAGTTCACCAGGAACTGCCCAGGAGGCCTTCACAGTGCTCCTCACAAATATATGCACAGGAAGCATTGAAGATGATCAGCATCCTTACACATACCAGGTCTGTCTGGAGATGTGGGACAGAGGTTAGTCCAGCTTCCCACAGGGTCCTGACTAGAAGTACTAATGCAGTTCAGAAAGGTACTCTAGGGCACTTAAAAAGCACAGAGAAAAAAATCCAAGTGTGATTAGGATGTCCATTTGTTTAACAGACACTGACTGAGTCTGTCCAATCCGGGCAGTAACACCCACTTTCAAACATATTCTCTCCTCTTTCCAAGGGCCCTGCTGTGTTCACTGACCACCACTGTTCCCATAACCAGTTGGGAATATGAACCTTGTAGAGACTATGTTTCAGGTCACACACTCAGTATACAGAACTCAGGTTCAAGCTCAGGTCTGAGTCCATACCCAGCATGGTTCCTAGTTACCACAGCTGACTTCCTCATGTTCTTCCTATTTCCTATCTACCCTGCATCCGGAAATCCCACTGTTAAGTCAGGTGGGGAAAAGATTATAAAATGTACAAGCAAAGGCTCTCACATGCCATGTAAGATTTGATACAGCAATTCTTCTCTTTCAAGCCCTGCCTGCTTACCAGGAGTCAAAAACCCTTGGCACGCCAGGTAAACCATGGAAGGAAAGAAAGGGAAGTAGATGGTAGACTTTTCAGTACTGGCACAGTTCTAGCTCTAAAACACTAGAGCCAAAGGCTACAGCTTGGCTGTGTATGTGTGGGGGGCGGGGCACCAACATGTGCCTAAAGAGTGGAAGCAGAATGCCAAATCTGGTGGTCCAAGTCCTCCTCTGTACAGCTGCAAGGTCTTAGTCTAGCCTAGTTCCAACTGCAGGGCTAGAGCCAGGGTTTCCCACCACCTGTACATCCACAGGACCCGCTTGCTCTTCCTCTGACTGTCCTATGTACATTCTGCTCTTCCTTGTTCAAGAGTGTTTCCCTCTCAAAGTGCTGAGTGTGCACCTGTTACAGTGCCTGCTCCTTCCTGACAACACCATGCCCATGCTGGGGCCATGATTTCCCTTGGGCAGAATGGAAACTCCCAGAGGGTAACAGTAACTGTCTTCCCTGGAACTTTCTGTTTTCTGGTGAAAAACTGTCTCTCAAAACCTTCACTAAATAGTAAATGAATAGGGGGTACTAAATAATCCCACAATGGCTAGACCTACTGTAGAAAGCAAAATGCTTTCCCAGACATCCCAGGGCACTCCCTCTACTCTGTTCTGGAAAGATGCCCAACCCTGTCACTGGTGAGTAGACTGTTGACTTTCAAACCAAAGCATCATTCTGGATGAGTAGCCCAGTGTGATCACAGGGGTTCTGATACAATGAAGGAGGTGGAGGAGCCAAAGAGGTGGTGTGAGACATACTGAATGGATCTTCCCTGAGGGTCTTTGCAACACACTTGTCTATATGTGGTGGGCAGCCCAGGGGAGGGTACACAAGCCACAGGACCAGAAGACTGTCTACCTGCTGCTTTAAGCTGGGATCTACAGCAATCTGCTGTGAGCTGAGAAACAGACATATCTATTTAAGGGTTCATTTCCAAAACAGCTCTGATAAGGAGTTGGAAAGATTCTCATAAAAAGTCTTAAAAGCTCCAGAGAGATCCAGGACACAGGCCAGACCCAGCGGCTACTGTCAGACCCACAGTCAGCTGGTTCTAGTCTGCAAGGGGGAAATGGTCCTGTAGATGAGTGCAGGAGCAAGAGGGCGCCATGGCTTACGAAAAGACAGCGACACAATGTTTCAGTTAAAAGGCTAACAAACAGGACCCCAAACTTCACCTGCTCCATAACTGCAAATTCCCATCCAACGGGTTCATTAAAACAGAGGGAAGTAGCCAGGCAGTGGTGACGCATGCCTTTAATCCCAGCACTCGTGAAGCATCTGTGAGTCCCAGGACAGCCAGGGCTACACAGAGAAACACTGGCTTGAAAAATAAAAACAAAAGCAAACAAACGAAAAAGGGTGAAGCTTACTCAGGATTAAATGTAATTCTTGCCAAGTTAAAAGGTTACTTAATAACATCAGCAGCCCTTCCCCTAAGGCTGCTGCGAGAGTTAGTTGTCTTCCGGGAAGTGGCCTGTTAGCATGCCCATGCTCCAGTGGACCACCCTACACCCCTGCACGTAAGGACAGCACCAGACTTAGTGAGCTATGAAAAGAAGAGATGAACTTGGGGGTGGGGAGTAAAGTGTCTAGGGAAAGCTGGAGGCCCCCCCCCATATGATCAAAATACATTGTATACATGCATGAAATCTTCAAAGAATTAATTTAAAATGGTATTACAACTCAACATTAGCATACTATATAACATATTTTCATGCCAAGAATGAAATGCAAGAAGGAAACATTAAGATCTCTCTCTCTCTCTCTCTCTCTCTCTCTCTCTCTCTCTCTCTCTCTGTGTGTGTGTGTGTGTGTGTGTGGTGTTAGGTGATTTTAAGGCTTCCCATTTAGCACTTTCTTAATTCTAGTCATTTGAAGGGGAGAGATTTCCTGTTAAAAAATGACTACTAAGTGATACTTAGACCAACAACCAAACCCCAACAGCCTCTAGCTACTGTATCTAAGAACTTGCAGTGTTCGCCTATGTTCTACTTAATGTACTAAGAGCACATGAAAAACCACCCACCAAAGCCTTACTCAGAGCCTCCTCCAGGGCAGAGGGAACCTCAAAGCTCTGCATGCATAGCTGGTCATACTGCAGACCTTCCAGGAGGTAGGAACTCTCTCATGTGCTCATTCAACCAGGGAGAAGACGACTGGGTTAGAGAGATGCCCCTGGCTCAGAGACACAAGCCAGCCAGGCAGTCTAAGTACCATGCCTTAGTTCTCTAGCACCTGACTCAACTGGAGGACGACGAGGAACTGGAGGGCACAGATCATATGAGCTGGCAGTTCCCTTTTGGTGTACATTCCTCCACATACACACAATCATCACAACCCGTGGACCACCAGTCACCTGCGTGCTCGGCAAGATACACTGCTCGAAAACTACAAATATGCTGGGATTTTGCCCTCAGGGCATTTGTATGATTTGGACATCATCCACTACTCCAGTTACTAAATGTAGAAACAGGCCCTGCATGAGGCCACAAGGCCAGTGAGCAGCAGAACTAGAAGATCAAAAGCCAGACACAAAGGCGAGGCTGTTTATTCTGCCCTGTACTTGCTTTTCCTTCACACAAATCAGCTGGGGTTCATGTGGGAATGCTTGCATTTGGTGATCTAAAAAAACTCCATTTTTAAAAGTTTAAACTTGATTATTATTCTTTGCACATATGTGTAAGATGTGTGCCATGGTGCATGTGTAGATGTCAGGAGACAATTTTGTTAATGTCAGTAGTTCTCCATCTTCACATGGGTTCTGGAGATCAAGTTCAGACCATCAGGCTTGGGCAATAAGAGTTGGGCTGAGTCATTTTACCTACCCTAAAAACCCTTTTTAAAGTCAAAATCCTATCTTTAAACGTTTGCACACAGACAGACTTGCAACAGATATGTGTCTTCACAGACCCAAGTATTTTCCTTGAAATGAGTTGTCTCACGTTTTGCAATCCAGGAAGCTCAGAACTAGCAAGGCCATCAGGGTGTTAGGAGGAAGGTTCACAAGGACAGGACGGTCGGAAAGACTTTCTGGGATGATGCTGGCTGTTTATCTGGATCCTAATCACCAAGCTACCTCAAACACGGTTTACATATGCAAGGACACACGGGCACTTGAGTGACCCGCACCCACAACGAGGAGAAGCTCCAGGAAGGTCTGTGTGGAGCTTGGCAAGGGGGGCAGAGGAAAGAAAGCAGAGGAAGCAGGGGGAGGTGACAGCTGTTCTTGAGTGCTTGACTGGCTGCTGGGTTCTGCACTGCCCACCAGCAACTGCACCAGGAATGCCTCTGATGAGTCAGAGAGCCGCACTAACTGTGGGGAGAGAGGTGGGAATTTAAGCATCAGTTTGATACTGTGGACACTGAGCCGAACAAAGCAGCAGGTTCACTCCTGTTGTTCCTATGCGCACCACCCTGAGGTTCTGGGCCAAAATGACAGGACTGGCAGGTGTGTCCTCCTGCGGAGAGGTCCCGAACTCTATTTTTTTTTTTTAAAAAAGCAGCTGTTCAACCCCCTGCCACCATAACATTTGTGCCACCAATGCACCAGTGGCCATATTGTGCCATGCTGGTCATTATTGTGGTCGACAGTATGTAAGCACCTCAGTACCAGGAGAGCTAGTCTACTGGGAGGAAGCTTCCTGTTAGCACCAGCTTGATTTCTCCATGTTCTGTGACCAAAGTCTGTGGTGTCTCTGGTGTTAGGATTTTACCATCAAGTTCTGGTGGGCAACCAACCAGGGGCTGTGGCAATAACCTATACTGTCTCAGGGGAAATACCCCGCCCAAGACACTGGATTATTTGCTTGCCCAGTTTCTAATCCTGGAATTCTGTTCGACTTATTCCTGCTTGTAAGGCTCTACTCAGGGGTCAGCTTCTGACCCTGTCTTCTGCAATTTCCAGGCCAGGTTAAGGACCTTAGAGCAAGCATAGATATGCCACATCTTGTTTTGAATTCCTTTCATGTCTACTACTAGTCCAAAGTAGTTTCATTTTTTTTTTTTAAATTTTTGAGACAAGGTTTCAGTGTGGGTAAGAATTCCTGAAAAGAAGCTGTCAGCAATCACTGACTGGAACTTCAGTGATATGCAAAGGTTGGAATGCTGCAAGTCAAGTGCCCTTTAAATATCCATTTCTTATAGCCCACCTGTGTCAGACCTCACATCCTATGACTACCAGACAGGAATCCTCTGGAACATATGACCAGACCTCTAGTTTCCACCAATCAAAGGGCTCAGAGTGCTGTCAGAGAGCATGTTCGGCCTATACATGAGATCTCTCCCCTTTGCTATAGCCTGCCTTTCTGGTGTTTCCACTAATGTGTGTGAAATGTCTTGCTTTATGATCTTTTTGTTTTATTAATAAAAAAAAAAAACTCATGAAACTGCATGGGATTTGGGGTGACCTAAATGTTTACCCCCTCTAAGACGAGAGCTCTGGTTTTGAATAAACAGTACTGTGTACCTCTGGCTGGCCTGGAACTGAGGACAGCCTCACTCACAGAAATCTGCCTGTCTTTGCCTCCCAAATGCTAGGATTAGTTAAAGGTGTGGCCACCACTGCCAGCTCATCAACTTAGTCCTTCACACTCATTTCTTTCTTTTTCCTTTTTTACACTTCAAAAAGTTTAATAATAGAAATACAGTGCTCTAGGGTGAGCCCAAACAAAGGAGATAATCTGTACAATTAGAAGAGCAAGCGTTAAATGGCCCAAGCAGGGGCTGTGCTACAACATGTCCCGTAAACAGTCACCTTGATGCTTCTGCAGCATCTTACTGCGTAATCACAGGCCATCCTCAGGTCCTGGCAGATAATCGCCAAACAATCTCAGATGTTTCCACTGCACTCTGGCTCTTCTGTTTTCTCAGCATTTGCAATCCCTTAACTCCAAAAATATATACGCAAGTCCTCCGGGATTATTTTCCATAGAAATTGATCAAAATATGATTTGTGAGGGAGATTTTAAGAATATTTTATCACATTTCTGTTGAATTCTGAGGGAAAAAATAGAAAGCTCTCCTCCACGAGGATTTCAGTACAGTGAGTATGAAAATTCTGTTAGTTAGCTGCACACCTTTCCCTGTCCACTAGATGGCAGCACTGGCCTGAAAGCAGCACTCCCAGGCGGTCACTCAATAGTACCACCATTCCCCCACAAGGGCTTTCAACCTCTCTTGTTCTTCCATTTAGTTTGGAATCAAAGGATTCCTCCAAGTTAACTGTTCCGCACACACTGAAACTGAAAGGACACGGTTTCACACCTACACACGTACTTTGGATGAGTTTGGGAAGTTTTTACAATAAGGCACTGGACAGAAGGAACACAAATGGAGCTTAGAGGAACATGGTGGCAGGCCCAGCTTTAAGAGTGTCACCTACAGAACAGCTTGGCTATCTGTTACTTCCTGCGTGCTTTGTAAATGACTCAGAGCAAGATAAACTAAAACAAAAGCACTGTGAAAAATGGTAAAATTCCTTTCAATGGCTGCGCTATCACTGCAGGGCAGTTCAAAGCAGGGAACAAGCATCTTTTGCTGATCACTGCGTGGCCTGACTTGTAGCTCCCTCCCCAGCCCAGGATGATAGGAACTCGGTTCTACTGGCACTCACAACACTGCCAACACAGACTGGATGGATTTCAGAACACTAAGTACCGATGTGCATAATTTGCCGCTGAAAGAAGCAAGCATTGTTCAAGATTAAAGAGACTCCAGTAGGTCCC
This sequence comes from Peromyscus leucopus, assembly GCF_004664715.2. Lineage (NCBI taxonomy): Eukaryota > Metazoa > Chordata > Mammalia > Rodentia > Cricetidae > Peromyscus > Peromyscus leucopus. The sequence goes on along the minus strand of NC_051071.1, from coordinate 3,072,563 downwards.
TCTGGCATATTGTAAAAAGTCCCTTAACAAAGGCATTACTTCTTTATTTTTCATTCGGTCAGGGGACACAGCTTGTTGTGTCAGTCAGGGTGAAGCAGAGTCAGAATAGCAGTTCTGCGGAGTGACAACTTGCCAGCTACTGATCAGCTAGAGAAACCTTCCACAAGGATGGGGGCCGAGCTGAACCTGGGCCGGCTGAGTTCAAAATCCAATACCTCTGTCCTAACTGAAAGAGAATTTCACCACCAATTACTAAAAGTCTGAATTGAAAGCAGAACTAACAGGCCTGGAGTGCACGGACCCTGCTGAAGTGCCCCTGGGAGATATCGGAATTAGGTCCCAGGAGAGAAGCTTCCATCTCTAGACTGGTCACCTACGGAGAGCCTGGCTCAGCCCTGCTTGTCCACTAGTCTACGGAGGTTCTTTCCTCCAGTAACTGTTGAGTAAGCAAGTATTATGTTCCTTCCACTTTCCCCCACCACAGAACGATGGCCCTCACTGCAGGCAGTCATCCTTAGAGCAGTGGCTCTCAAGCCGTAGGTCATGACCCCTGGGGGGGAGGGGTCGAATAACTTTTTCACATGGGTCACCTAAGACCATCAGAAAACACAGGTATTTACATTACAGTTCACAACAGTAGCAAAATAATAGTGGTGAAGTGACAATAAAAATAATGTTGTGGTTGGCAGTCACCACAGCATGAGGAACTGTATTAAAGGGTCACAGCATTAGGGAGGTGAGAACCACTGCCCTTCTGGGGAGTTTCTTTCAGTCCTCACAGGGCCCTCCTGACATCCAGTCCTCTTTACAGCATGGCTCCTTCTGAGGGTTGCTCTCCGCCTGCACCGAGCTGTAGAATCTGCTTCTTAAGCTCAGCCCAGCCCTTGGTGCCGTCCTTTCCATTTTGGGTATACTCATTGTAGTCACAGCTTTAGTCACGAGCCCATAAAACACGCACCCAGGCCCACCTCTCTCGGAGTTCAGTTGTCTTCTGGACACTCCACGGCTGCGTCAAAGGGAGTACGTCCTGGAAGGGACCTGGGGCAACCACGCCACTCGACTCTGGCTCATGGCTCACTACCAGTTGTCCTCATCACCCCAAAGACTTGAGAGCCTCTCTCCCTCTCTCCATTCCCAAGTCAGAAAATCACAGGCCTCCACTGCGCTCACAAATAACCCACACCTGTGAATTCTGCCCACGCACCTTGCTAAGTACCTGTAGAGGAGCTGCCCCCACTGCCCACTCCCTTCCTCCACCTCAGTGCCCACCCCTCAGCTGGCTCCTTCTCATGCCCTCATCTTCCCATCACTGGCTACTCAAAGCTGCCGGGACCAGAGGGTTCCACCTGTGGTACTGCGGTTCTTGGCCCTCTGTTTCTCACAAAGCCTTTCCGAGGCGAGCTGACTGCATCTGATCTGCATCAGCTGTGTACGTAAGGTACTATCAGTCCGCAAACTTTGCTCTGGACTCAGAAGCGATGCACTCTAGCTGTACAGCAGCTCCCAGAATTCAATGCATCTTCTAACAGACAGACAGGAACCATGAGTATTAGAAATCACTTTTTCTAGCCTCACCCTTGTACTCTAACTTCCCAGAGTCTTGAATGGCATAGAGTAGGTAGGGCTGGCTGGATAGGGAAAGCTGCCAAGTAGTGCTGTGGGGTGGGCACAGTGACCTAGAGCTCTCTATACTAGCAGCTAACTGAATAAACCTGCAAAGCAGGGTTTCCTTCCAGATAGGAAGCTCCTATCCCCCAAAGCAAACACACAGCTCTCAGAAAACAACAGCTCTGCCTTCTTAATGCCAATGCAAAGTGAAAGGACTCCCTGCTGTGCAGCAGAGGTTGAGCAGCCCTAACCCTAACCCTAACCCTAACCCTAACCCTAACCCTAACCCTGAGGAGGGGGGCCCACGTCAGCAACCACCCCAACCTGAAGCAGTGCCTGCGTTAGGGCAAGCCTGGGCTCTTGACCTGAAGACAGGCAAATACCGGAGACTACTCTTCCTCCCCACTCCTTCAGGGGCCCACTTTCTTCCTATGCTAACTGAAAAGACCCCTTCAACTCCATTCTCCCAGCACTCTACACTACACCTCTGTGGTGATGGTTAGTGTATTCCCTGTCCAGCAAAACTTGGACACTGCGACTTTACTAGACCTTTCTATTTGCTTAGTAGAAACTACATACTACCAGAGCATAAAGAAGTGACTGACTGCCCCTGTTGGATTATCAGGCCTAGAAGGCTCTAGGAGACACCTAATTGTGAAGGACAGCACATGGGGAGCCCACTGCCTCTTGGGAAGTCATTCCACTTCAAACAGTAAAGAATTCTTTTTCCTCTGAATCAAGTTCAATGAGCTAGGCGCACAGCTCAGCAGCAGATGCCTGCTGGGCACACATGAGGTCCCCCCTCAACGCTCAGGGATGGAGAAACCAGTTATTGTGTTCCCACACAAGGAGGCTCCCCTTCCTCTAGGCTAAACATTTCCAGAATGCTCATGAATTCTTTACCTGAAATAACATCTGTGGCTTCTGGACACATTTATCACCTTAAATATATCAGGTCATGGGTCTCACATACCAACAGGATGCCGGATGCCCAGAATAGCCTGGAAGCCTTGTGCTGGCAGAACCACTGCCTCCCATGTCTGCACTTAGTAAGTATTCTTCCTGATGCCACTTCAGAATGCCCTCCCTTGAGTCATGGGTCAAACTGGCTTTACATTCACTAAGATAACTTCCCCAAGAGAGCTACTGATAAATTATGTCTTCATTTGGTTCATGCTTTTCCTGGTCTCTCGTCATTCGTAATTCTGACCATTTTGCCATTGAAAACAACTATAATTAAAGAGCATCAATGTATTTTAACTTAAAAAAAATCAACAAAGAACCTGGGTGCTCAGAAAGGCGGCACACACCTGTGATCTGATACTCCAGAGACTGAGGCAGAGGGGATTCAGCTCAGTGGTAGTGCACCCACCTGCCTAGCAAGTGCAAGGCCCTGAGTTCAGTCCCAGGATTCTCATTCTCATTCTCTCTCATTCTCTCTCTCTCTCTCTCTCCACACACACACACACACACACACACACACACACACACACACTCTACAGATCAAGTTGGCTTGGCCCACCATTCACGAACTCTCCTCCAACAGGACCCTGGGCTTTTTTGGGCAGCAACAGGAGACCGAGCTATAGACTAACAATCAGGATCCGTCAGCCCTGAGTCTCTTGGTACTGCTTTTGGAATTATTTTTGTTGCACTAACTCAGATAAACTAGGTTCTCCTGCATCCAAAGAAACAAAACACTCATCTTCATTAACACTTTGGTTTGGTTCAGCAGCATTGTCAAGAATGACTCCATTTTGGTTTGGTCTGTTAGGCCCAGTGCAGGAGTCCAGTGAAAACCATGGGCTCCTATAATTCCTCTGAACAGAGTGCAATGGGACCATTACACACAACTGCAATGACATAAACTTCAGAGCAGTTCAGCTCTCTAACTAAAGGCACAGACTGTGGTTTCTTTGATACGGACCAGAGGCCATGGCTGGTGGCTTTGGGAGTCATGATGAAGGCAGCTGTGTACACTCCATGCTAGAGATGCAGGTGGTGAGGTGAGGTACTCTTCCTGGATGAGACCCTGGGAAACCAGACCAATGAGAGGGGTGTGGATTCCCCAACCCCATACCCACCTTATCCAAGGTCACCCACACTAAGTAGAAAATGGGCTTCCGCCAGGCAAGTTTCTGTGTGCTATACCCACCAACCAGCCTGTCTGCCTGTGCCCAGTGCATTCCCCTCAGAATCTTTCCTCTGCTCCCACTGCCTTTCTTTCCCACCATCTCCCCTCTGACTCAGCACACACTTCCCCCAGGGCCAGTGCTCATACTGACCTCCATGCATAGCCTTTATTAGCTCTGCTCTCTTGAAAGCAGAAATTGTCATGGCTGGTCAGCATGAAGGCAGAGAGCAGGATGGCACCTTCAGGTGCAGAGTGACTCAGCCAGTTCTGACCTCAGGGTCACTGCTGTGCCCCACACCTTCAACTGCTGCTATGGTTGATTGGAAGATCTGCCAGGTTCTTCCAGCTGACAAGTTCCAGAATGATGTGGGTGTCTGATTATCCAAAAGCTACTGTAACCAAAGGTGGGCAGTCTCTTCTCCCCGGCCTGCTTCCACCAGAGCATGACTCCAAGGCTGCATACACCGACAGTATTCTCAATATCTATCTAACCTACTACATAAAGTCAACAACAGAACTTCCAAGTATGGGCTTCAGAAACTGAAACTACTTCTCAGAAAAGAAGACAGTAAGAAGAATCACCCTGACAATTCACAAAAGGTATAAATTTGGACAGATTCTACTGTTTCTGGTGAATGTCCAACAGAAGCGACACAGCAAGGGAGAGTTCGAGGCCTTTACAAAGAGGAGACAAGCCATGGAGCTGGCCTCAGTGAGCTGGCCTGGAGTGAGTCTACACCCCAGTCCGCATTCCACCTGTCCTTCCTCTCACCACTCCACAGCTGTGATGGGAGGGCGGCAGGGCAATGAGGCACACCCGAATCTCAACCCTGGGCATTGACTGTTCTTGTATCTTAAAAAGCAACCGGAGCACAGTGGAACCTGTGTTTCATTTTCCAGGAAGGATTCCATTTCCACTTTCTTTATTGGCCTTACATAAAGAGTTACAAATATCTACCACATAGTTTCACCTTATATGGGACATAGATGCCTGAAACTCTGACCTAAGAAATAACCTACTCCTTAGACACAAACTTCTCTACCACCATTTTGAGCTTCAGAGGCTCTCTGCTTGCTGGAACTCAGGTCAAAGAACTCTGCTAGCATGCATGTATGCGTGTGTGCACACATACACTTCTGGTGTAAGCACCCTGTACATAGAACAGGTTTCCAGATAGGCACTTAAGATGGTCGCTGGCCCTGGATGACTGGCGAGCTTGGCTGTAGGTAACACTAACCAGTACTGATAAGGAGATCAGTGGGGCGGCAGGGGGTGGGGAGGACTGTTTATGAGACCTACCCACACATCTGCCTTACTACCGGTGGAGAGGGAGGAATGGGAGAAAAGCTCCAAAGATTTTTTTTAAAAAACCAAAAGCTGTAATAGATACACAGTGTCCATTGTACACCAGGCAATAGGTTAGACTCCTGTACTGATTAGCAAATGAGGACAGCTGCCATGGAAAGCCAGGATCCAAACTCCAGAGTCAAGTCCAGAAGGAGCTTCTTGCTGTTTTGAATTTGTTTTCATGTGGTCCCTGGGATAAACTTGAGCCCAAGAGACAAGGCAGAGAGAAGCTGCCACGCCACCTTTTACTACTGCCCCTGCGCCAAGCTCATGAAAATGACTCACTAAGTTTACTTATCAGTTTCTTCAAAAGCAGTTGCTATTTTTCCCATCCATAGTAGCCAATACTTAGCAGACAAACACAATGATATTCATCACAGCACGTCCCATACCCCAAGGTGTCTAGTCCCTTCTGTGGTGAAGAATTAAAAAGCTCAGAAGAACCACGTCTTGTTCACCTTGGATTCTGAAGATCCAGCATAGGCCCCAGCTCAACAAATACCTACAATCATTCAACAAGTCAAAGAGTTTTATTGAGAACTTGTCATTTTAAAAAAGCATTAAGGAGTAGCTATACCCAAAGCTGGCAGTTACAGTATACAAAGGGGTTTTTAAATATAGCTTTTTCATGGTTACTGTAAACATATTAGCATGCAGCAGAGGCACACAACCCCAGAGCCAACATGAGATCTATAGTTCATATTCATCCTCAGGACAGAACGGAATTTTCAGCAACAGAATGGGTCTATCCAGTCCATGAAGTCCCCAAAGACTGAACACTGCTACACACACACACACACACACACACACACACACACACACACACACACACGAATCACAGCAGTACAGCAGTAGGGAGGAACTGTGTGAAGACTCAAATGCTATCCATCTCATTTTCTTAGAATCCTGGCCACAGTTATATTTACATGCTGGGAACAACATAAAAACTCATTTCTTTGTGAGCCAAAAACAAGCACCAAACCAATTCTCTAGCCTTCCACCCACAGTAGCAACTACAAGTCACATCCACTAGGTGGCACTCTCTACCACAAGGGTCCCCTGAGAACAGCACAGTACATCAAAGTGACAGCAGCCTGGTCCTAAGATGATTTGTCTCTTGAGGATACACATTTGGTTTAAGTTTCCACTGCAAAGTTAAAGTTCTCAAGATAGGTCATGCAGATCAATTGCTCCTGTAATCTGAAACTCAAAAGAGCAAATAATATCTAAACAAGGGGAGGGGGTGGCTTGAGCTTATGAGGGTCTCTAAAAGCCAGGAGACAGTCTGCCTGGCTACCTCTAATCTCACCATCAAAACTGTTACCTTGTTCAGTTTCTGCTTCACATCAGCAAGGGACCAGCAAAAGCAACTGTGAGCAGCACAGAGGGAGGACAGACATGCACTGTCTCGGCTGCCTGACAGATGCCAATCATTCACACTCCACAGAAAACACTGCCCTGATAACAGGAGAACTCTGCTCTGTACTAGCCTACTTGTTTAGAGAAATGCCGGCAAAGGAATGAGCAGGCACTCCTTCTATTTCTCTGAAGAAAGGGTTTGGTAACAAGACCCACAGCCTGGCCTCCACAGTCCTCATTCAGCTGAGTGAATGGGAATAAAATGCCGAGTATGCTGGCCTCTGCCAACAGCACCGATGCCGGCATTCCAAGAAAATCCAGGGCCTTGCCTAATCATTCTCTGTCCGCAAAAAAAAAAAAAATATAGATTCCTTTCCCTCATTATGGTCTCTCTCTCTCACACACACACACACACACACTGCAGAAAGTACTGTTTCAAGGGATAAGTTACAAAAGGTTCTAATACATTTGCTTTGAAAAAGTGAAAGTGGAAAACGTATTTCCAGAATTTAAGTAACTACAGCAAATAGACAACTGCTAAATTTTACAAAATGAGGACTTGACCAATGAAAAGGAATTCACTTAAATGTTCAAATAGGATGAAATACTTGGTCCCTAATACAGCTTCTAGGGTGAAGTAGAACAGCTGGGAAAATAAGGATAACATAATAGACCTTAACTATGAGACCCAAATTCCATACTTTCAAGAATTATTTTACTGGGACAAAAAATATTTTCAAGTCTCTACTAAAATTATATTTTCAAAACTCATGTTTGAAAGTTTTCACAGTAAACTGAGTAAGTCCAAGTTTGTACTTTCTTGAGCAATTTTTCAGGTGACTACAGTGCTTAAAAAACAAATATAAACATTTATATTCTTATCATAACAACAAAGAATTTTGCTTTAAAATCTTGTCTCAATTTGTTGGCTACACAACTTATTAAAATGTATCACCAAGTGCCCCCAACAACAAGCGCGCACACACACACACACACACACACACACACACACACACACACACACTTTTAAGGACCCCGCAGTCCTGTTTCAGAGAAAGGAGAGTCCACGGTTTCTAAGACCCCTGTGCAACACCCGTGAGCCGCAGGCGTCCTGGTCTTCGGAATTACCCCAGGGTATGCAGCACCTTCCCCAGCCTGAGGGCAAAAGCGAGGGACAGAAGCACCGAGTGCCTACTAGGTCAAGCTCAAAGAAACTTGGGATTTGAAACACATTCAAAGTTTTAAATTTTATTTTTATTTATATCCTATATTGCAGTACATTTCAATAACTAAACAAATTTACTTTTTTCCCTCATTGCAGAATTAAGGATCTCCACACAGGTTTATTTTGAGAAAAAAAAAATGTTAAGTTTTATTAGAAACTATTTTGCTTTTAAACTGGAACACACACACAGAGATACACAAGTGATTTCTGTGCTTATTAAAATTAGGAAAGGGCATCGTGAAGACTCCCGTAACAATCATTAAGGCTCTTTAAAACACCAGAAACCTCATGTAGAAACTTTGCATTCAGCTTTTATTCTGAATCACAGCCAAGCCTTTGTTCCAAACCCGCATAAGTCACTGCTTCTTTCTTCTCGAGAGTAAGATTTTGAGCAAACATTATTAAAAGCTACATCTGACTTTAATAGACTTTCCCAATTTGCTGCTGAGTGTTTACTATCAAACTCTAATCATGACTTCCCTGCATTTATTTATACTTTCACACAAACTTTCAAAGTTTTCCCAACTTAAATAAAAACCCACAAAAACTATGGGAAATGCTTTGCTTGAAAGATAAAAGCAAACTGATTCATGTGCATTTGCAATGATGACTGTTTATGTCTGTTCAAATACGCAGCTCACAGCACTTTCAATACCTAGCTTTAACTGCATTTTCTTGTCTCTTAAAAAAAAAAAAAGAAGGTAAGGGGTTTCTTTCCCATTTTGCTGTCACAATATAAATGGGAGCTAATGCAAAGCATTCCGGCTCAGGGGCATCCTGCACAGAACATCCAGTCTTCAGCGTGAATACTGTATAAGTCATTATCTTGCTTTCTGAATGAAATGGGGATGTTTTATTATATATGGCCCAGCTAACATTTTTGTAAACAAAAACAGTAAAAGAAAAACCACAGTATCTCATGGGAAGGAAGGTAAGGATTAGCTTTATTTATTAAAAAGTGGAAACTGTTTTTTTGCAGTCTTCCTATCACGCATTTCGGACTGTCCGTATTAAAATACGCTATGCCTTTGACCTTGAACAATTTATTAGCCCCACTATGTACTGACGAGGAAGGCTGCCACGGGAGAGTGATGCACCAGAGGTGTCTGTGCCCCGTAAGAACGGCCTTCTTTGTGAACAATCCTTAGAACAGTCTAATGCGGAGTCACAGACCCAACCCCAGGGCTCCCGTCGGATTCTACATCAGAGGACTTCTCTTGCAGGGATTGAAGGCATCCACACAGTAGAACAAATTAAAGGTAATGAGACTAAAAAGAATTATTTCCTAACTGAATGGACATATTTTAAAGTCTGCACAATTAACAAAAGATTTTTTTTTTTTAATAATAAAAAGCCTTCTCACAAGAGACTCTGGTTTTGAAGTGTGTCACACCCTAGTTCCCTAGCCATGAATCCTAGTTCATTTTTAAAATGAGGTCTATTTCCTGTAATTTTAGATATTTTAGAGTACAATTATTTTACATTTTTATGATGCCTTTGGGGTATCATTACAAATATTTTTATGTGTTTAAACTTAGGAAAGTAAAATTAAGTAATAGCTTCTCTTAAAGGGGGCTGTCAACTCTCTCCTGAACACAAATCTTTGTTTTAAAGCAATCTAGAGATTTATATCCCTAGTAACCATAGAAATTAGTCTTAAGCTTTTAGGAAAAAAATTGCATAAAATGCTCTTTATTTAATTAAAATCAGAGCTCTGCTCTTAGAAATAAGGACCTTCTTTTGAACAGAAAGAATTTTCCACAGAGCAAAACTGTTTTAACTTGAGGCTGCGCTCTATAATAAATTAATCAAACACATTTCATTAACTCTTGAACTTGTGCACACCATGAGTCAAACAGTCGGAGGCTCTGCCCCGGGACCAGGATAGGGACCATGGCTACAGAAGAGAAAGTGAAACACGTAAGATCCAAAAGTACTTGAGAGTAAGACTGAGCAGAAACACAAAAGAGCGAAGCCAGGAACTCAACTGTAACTCAGCACTAAGAGTGTCGGGAAGGGCCCTCCCGGTGGAAGTCACTTGGCTTCTCTCAGGAAAACACCATTCACCTCTTCGTTAACACAAGACCCATCCACGTGTCACCGGTCAACTTTCCCTCTGGTGCTGATGCCATTTCTACCTCAGACATGGGACAATGAGACGTGCTGTGGACTCTGCTCACGGGGACTAAGACAAGCTGGCTACTGACTGGGAAGCCAGGGGATGGCTGGGGCAGTCTCAGGCTCTTCTGGGCGTCTCTTCCCGAGTGGGCGAAGGAATGCATGCTGGAGGGTGGGAAAGACTCCTCAGGCACTGTCAGCGCTCCCACTGCTTATGGAATTCAGATGCCGAGGGAGTATGATGTATACTACCAAATTTGATTAGCTTTTATGAGATTTAAAATTTGTAGTTTCAACTTTTTCTCTGTAAAATGCATAATTTTAAAAGTCAGCCACATTCTGACTCTCATTATTACTTCTAAACTTGCCATTTGGAAACAAAGATATTGCTGATCATGTCATAAAGTAGACATTAAATATCTGCGAAGTGGTCACACGGTAGAGTGTAAACACCAGAACTGGCAGGCTACAAATCCTGAACTCTGCAATCATCAAGACTGTGAGAGGCTAGAAGGATGCTTCTTCACTTAAGTCTCCACACTGCTAAGAGAGCTCAGCTCTCATCAGATCTGTGAGCAGCCCGCCACAGGGAGTACTGCATTTGCTTCCCATTCCACTTCGCAGCCTGCAAAGGGACATTTTCACAAACACTTAAGAAAACTGTACTATGTGTCCATAATGAATCGGCTATGTAACAAGAGGCAGGATATGCTGAGGCGTTTTAATTGGTGAAAACAGTCCCCAGGGGATTCGGCCAACACCATATCGTGTTCAGTGCCGCAGTGCTAAAGTTAATCCTCTGTGGTGGTAAAAAGAGGAAGGATCTTTTTAACTGGGGGTAGGGGACAGCAGTGAGGTTTGCTGAAGGGCTGCATCCTCCCGCCTTCACTGCAGTCTGAGCCTTCTACAGGAGTTACTCTCCAAATGAGCAATGCTCACGATATGCCAATGAAATTTCACTTTTCATTCCAATTGTAATAGTTACAAATGGTAGTAAGGTAAAAATCTATGATAAAGTGTTGATAAAAAAGCATTTAAACTATCTAGAAATCATCTCCAAGCAGAATGCACATTAGAGTTTCCTAATACAAGTTCAGTACAGCCCAGTGCCAGTGTTATGGCCATAAGGCTGTCACAGCTCAACTTGTCCAGTCCTAACCCTCACAGGCAGGGAGGGAGGCAGCAAAGAGCCAAGACCCGGATTTCTATGGAAACGAGACTAGGAGCGTTTTCTTGGCTTTTACCCTCTAGCGGCTTGTACATTTCTACTTCTGCCTCCCAAGCCCCTATCATACAGTGGTCACAGTTACAGGACAATAAACCATATCCTTGGCTCAGGGGAGGTTGTTCAGAGGATCACACAACACAGCCTATGTCCTGGGTGACCAACACCACACAGACTAGGGAGTGGAAACCAGACATCAGGGAAGGACCAAGGATGGTGTTTTGTTTGTTTTTGTTTTTTGAAACAGGTCTATGCTAGTCTATGCTATGCTAAGCAAGTCTCCTGCCTCAGCCTCAAGTGCCAGGACTACAGACTGGTGCTATTGCACCTGGCTATGGGAAGTATTTACCTGCCTATTTGTACATAGTACAGAATGAATACTTTACAGAATAACTCCGGATCCTTAAGTCGTAACACTGCTGAGCTTAAATCCTTGTTCGTGAACACAGGGATTACACTCCCAGATCCCTAACGTCTAGTCCAGCTCCAAACAGTCCAAGGCTTTTGCATTTGACTGAAAATTACAGCATATTAAGGTGGCTCTTCACAGCCAATCTTATGAGTACTATGCCTGCTTACAGATGAAGGACCCAGCCCTTCTGCCTCTCCACCAGAGCCCACTCCATACATTCAAATCTCCTTCACTTTTCAGTGATGCTCAGCTATAAACACCATTCACGGGTAAGGAAACTAGCTCAGAGAGACTAACAATGGCATTCAAATTGAGATCCATCCGATTTACTACTTCCAAGCCTCTGGGAGCTCCAAAATGCAAACTAACAACACATAGAATCCTTCAGAGATGTCACCAAGCATATACCATGCTGGGTGGAAACGCCGTAGGCCCTATGCTGGAATATGCAGGTAGGAGACAAGTTCCTGTGCCTACACTACAGGGCTAAAGCCACTTAGTTGTCCTTAGTTGCAAAAGGTCATTAGGAGCCTCACGTGTGCCATAAGACCAGAGAAAGGAGCCATACCCGTGGGCTGGAAAACAAGGAGGCAGTGGCCATTGACTTTGAAGCCGGAAAAGGAAGATGGCTGGTATCCTCTTGAGTGACAGCCTCACCAGATCCGAGAACCACAATTGGCATAAGAGGGAGGCTGAGGAGGAATTCTGGGGCCAGAACTCTGCATCCAAGATGGTGCTGATATGCATTCCCAAATACTTAGCCTACTTTTGCCTCAGTTTCCTCATTTGAGAAGGGGCAATAACAGCATGCATGTCACAGAGGGTAAGATGCGAAGGGACTAGAAAAGTACCCAGGACATAGTAAGTATAGTGCGACTTGGGAAGGTCACACAAAAATAATGCAAGGATATTTATTTTCTCTCTAAGGCTGTCACATGACCTGCCCAAAGAAGTGGAAGTCAAGAGTGCACATGAGAATTCAAAGTGGACAGCAGAGCCCTGTGGTGCTGTCTCCAGTCTGGGTCTGCACTGGAAGAACTGTGCATGTGAAGTGCTGGGAAAGTGAACAAGGCTCCTGTGGCTACAGCACATTCCTTAAGCAAGGAACCTTCTTCTAAAATTATTTGCTATAAATAACTGCAAAATCAAGACCCCCCCCCCACACACACCTTTTCTCTATATTCCTAAAAGAAAGCTAGAACAAACAGTCTATGATCTTCCATTGAAACTGGACAACACCAAGTCAGAGGGACTTCCCCTATCAACAGAGAAAAGCTCTGAGGCAAGAGAGGGAAGAGGCACATATATCACATATCACATCAGTCCTTATTCAAAGCTACAGGGAGGGGGCTCTCTGCTGGGATCCTCTATCCTCATCCCTCATCCCTGTCTCTTGCTGGAACTCTCACACCCTCACCTCTGTCTTGCACCCAGTGCAAGCTTGCCTCTGGAGCTCCCATGTCACCCCGTCTAGGCTGTGAAGCTATTGCTGCCTGCTCCCTGGGGCCTCATAGCTGATCAGTGACTCCTACTAAACTGCTCCAGCCAACTGGCCGCTCAGCTCTGTAGTTCCTCCCTCACTTCCGGGCTCATCTGCCAGCCACAGGCTCAGATCTTTCTTAGGGTGCCTGCCTATTGTCTTTCCAGTCTCATCTGTCTGTCCTCTTCCTGTCCAAGGTCTACATCCCTCCACCCCCACTGGGCTTGCTCAGATCTTCCTTTAAAGAGGGAGAGCTGAGGCCGAGGATACTTGTGCTAACAATGTTTAAACCAACAGCTTCTGCGCACCCTTCTCAAGCTGACACAGGAGGCTGCCCTACTTACCTTTATCCCTAAGCCTGTCCTTCCTAAAGAGCCACTGCACCAGAGCCTGGGGGCTGGGTGTGAGAGGAACTGCTGTCATACTTTGCTGCAGTGTCATTCAAGAGACTAAACTGCTCTAAGTCTTAAGAACTCAGGATAAGAACAGATGTCTCAAGCAGCTGGGTTATGCAGTGGTTTCAAGCATAGTTGAGGAGGAGGAAGAACACTGTGGACTGCCAAGTAGCCTGGACTAAGCAGGCTCCCCCAGAACAGGATCACAGGCTTCTTTATGTTTCTCACAGACTTCAATTCCCGAAAATCAGTATCTCAACCAGAGCAGCTTCTGAGGACAAAGGGTTCAGAACTGAGGTACTAGATTGGCATTAGAGAGGACAATGCCCAGCTCAGAGCCAGGTAGGAAGAGACAATGAGAGCCCCCACTCTGCCCATATAGATGGACCTGATTTCCTTCTCAGAGCTCAAGCTGAATTCCCAGGAACACTGTAAACCCACCAAGAGGAGCACATATTCCAGTTGCTAGTGTATTTATAACATGCCTCTGAGGGGAAAAAAGAACAACAACAAAAAAAAAAAAAAAAAAAAAAAAAAAAAAAACACTAGGAGAAAAAAAAATAATCATTTAACTTAATTGGCACTGACTGACCAGGCCCTGGAATGATAGGCACAACAATGGCTTTACTATTCTACGATTAATAGCAAATATATCCCTTGCACTCATGGACCACTGTGCACACTGGGGGTAGTTTCATATGGCCCCTGCTTGTGATGAGTGTCCTTAGAGGATGTTACTGCACATGAGGAGACTTGCTATCTCTATTTCACACCCGGGGAACTAAGGCTCAGGAGGCTCAGTGCTGTGTTAGATGCACTCAGCAACTAAGCGCCAGGACTGGATTTCAACCCAGCTGATGTGGCTGCAGAGCTGCCCTAACTGCCTGCACTGCCCAGCATGCAGCACCACATAGAAGCTGCAAGCTCAAGTGTGGTCTTCTAACACCCCTCCCTCATCTTGAAATGCATCAAACCTCAACCTGGGATGAGGTTTATATTATTATTATTTTACTAATATCAACTTTATCATCTAAGCCTGAGAGCATAAGGAGAGGACAGGCCAGACAGATGTACTCACAGATGTTTACATATGAAGGCTGCCAGCTCTGTCAAAGAGAAGATAACTAATTACTACATACAAATGTGCTTTCCCACACACTAAAAAAGTTCAGATGAATCTCACAAATACTAATGAAGAAATAAAGAGAATAATTCTTTTCTCAAAAGGAGGGTTCTTGGTACATACTGTTACCAGGAATTTGGAAATTGACTTACATGTCTTTCCCAAATTTGAAAGTGTTTGTTTTTCATTCCTCCTAGTGGAATGAATTCCTAACAAAAAGAAGCAAATTTTCAATATTGGCTATTTTACTTGTTGCAAAATAGTACTGTGTCATTAGACCAATAATGTTAACATCTCCGGGGTACCTTCAATCATTAGTAAAGACTGTTACACATTCTGCAGAGTTTCATGAATATTCATTAAGTATTTAGTAAAATAAGTGGATGAATTTGGACTGTCTACACTATTGTCACAATTCAAAATCAAAGATTTCTTAAGTTTTCCAAAGAAAACAGTTGTTTGTCAGGAAAAAAAAAAACAAAAACAACAATTCACTGTCAGAACAGAATTATCAGCAAATACAGGAAGTCATGATGTTTAACGAGTACCATAAACCCAGTTTATATCCACATGGGCATACATTCACAACCTCAAAATTAGGCACATAGGAGCAGCTTGAGTTTTAAGGAAACACCTAGGTTTTCTATCAGATGCAGAGGGAGGGAGTGTGGAAAGAGGCCGACCGGGCACTGGGCCGACTTGGAATTTCCTTCAATAAGACATCACCTTTGTCCCAAGGCCTTGGATAGAAGGCTCATCTACACAGCATTGCCCCTCCTGCTCTGTGGACGGACCTTGGTGACTGCACAGCAATCAATGTACAGTTGGCCCAACAGGCAAGAGGGGGGTCTAAAGGTGCCACTTTTTCTTTGGGGAATAATGACTTGAGACTATCACAAGAAAAACATTTTAAAACTGCATCCCAGAGCCTAACAACTTCCTTAAGAGAGCATTTCTTTCAAATTAAAAACAGTAGCTTCATTAATGCATGAGCCATTTCAAATTTGAAACACAACTCTAAACCATACCTCGTGGAATGGAAAGCCATAATTGTAATGCAAAATGAGACCAACTGAAATCACTATAAGAAATGTGAAGTAAGTAAATGCTTTTTTCCTGGGGGTAGTATAAAACGTATGAAATTACAGTAGCAAGAAGTTATTGATTCCAAATTATAAAGTGGAATTGAGGGCTTCAAAATATTTTTAGATTTTTTTTTTTTTTGCAAAGAATCCTGAGAGTGAAGAAAACTTCGGTGTGCTCTGGGAAAGCCTACCTTTTAGAAAACCAGTTTCATTCCCACAGCTGCTTGACAGTGCCATACTCGGAGGACACAGCACTCGCCTGGCCTGCTGGAAGGTATGTTTTCAGACTCCCAGGTATCCACTCACCGTCTTCTACATAACCATCTGTTACTTAATGGCTAAGTCAACTCAATCATTAAACCAGAACCAGGTAAGAGGAATTGGGTCAAGTTACCCATATAACAGACTGTTCTGGGAAGCTGATTTATGAAAATTTCCAGTCACCAGGCAAAGAATTACAAGTGGCAGAATGTCACCTCCCAATCTCTGAAGCTACACTCTAAAATAATAAAGAAATGCCCCTTCAATACTGAGAACAGCTTTTCAAATTTATGTGCTCTTTTGTTTTGGGTCAAATACAATGACTGCTGATTAAGACAGTTCCCTGTGGGCCTCACCTTACTGCCCCTGGTCTGGATGGGTGCTATCTCCCATCAACCAGGTACACAGCATGGGGTAGAGACAGGGCAGTTGTGTTAGAGGTCAGCCAAACACAATCTTTCTGTTCGCCATATCTATGAGCAGTGAGACTCTAAAGTGACTTTATAACTTTATATCATAAAAAGTGTCTATTTGGTTGCATTAAAATTTTATAGCCTATTTTCTACTTATGGTAGACAGTTTATGAACTATGCAGAATTAGAAAGTAAAATCAATTCATAGTGACAGCACTCTGTAATACACTCTATACTATTATTTGTATATCTATACTCTTTACATGAATGAAATCATATTCTATGGCCCACTTATTTCACTTAGCAACAAAAACTTCTTAAAACTTCTAATAGCAACATAACATCCCACCGTTACACAGACCACGATGGAGCCATGTCTCCATTGTTAGACAACCAGGTATCTAATTCTGCAAGACAAATCCTGCTGTAACGAGCACCAATTTGCTACATCAAGGCATTCTTGTATTCCAAACCACTGATTTTGTAATTCATTAGGATAAAAATTGAAGAGCAGATCTAGAGAGTAGAGAGGGAAAACATTTTTAAATCCTGAGAGGTTCTGCAAACCTGTCTCCTGTTCCACGGGTCTCCCAGCCCTTCTAGTCCTAGGCACAGGCAACCTCTGAGCAGTGCTGCCATGGGGGGAGTGGGTGGCTCTCTCTGCATAGGACCCCTGCATTGTCAAACAGCAGGCCACGTGATTCCCCCTAACAGGATTACCTCCGACTCCTTTCATTTCCAGTTAGTGACCATTTTCTCACTCACAGAGGACAAAGTTAAGACCTCAGTTTCCTCCTCTGGGAAGTGAGGGAGTCAATGTAGGCTACTGGCAGTCTGCCATCGTGTGCTTTTCTCCCCTGTGGAGATGCACACACCACATTATGTCCAGGGACACTGGAAGAAGGGCAAACCTCGCCCGTTCTGCTGAGCTGTCCGTTGTTGCGCAGGCTGCTTCTCTTAGAGCAGATCAGAAAAATAACCCTGCAAACTAAAATCCTTAAACACAACCACCACACTGTTTCACACTGAGATAACATTCATTTTACATACTGAAACACACAGTCTAGTTTTTAATTCTTAGTCCGGACTCCATAAAACTAGATGCCACAGCTGGAAATTCTGATCCAAAATTATGACTTCACAGAAAACCAGATGCCAAAGTAAAGATAAGGTTTCCTGGAGAAGGGTAGCTTTTTAAAAGGCAATCGAAAATCTGTGTTAGATTTTCTACAGCAAAACAGAGACATCCAGGGTATTATTCAGCACCGGAGTCCACGTGTTTGCAGAAGGGGAAGCTGCTGTCTGCCGTCAGATTTCTTACCATAGCACCACATACCTAACCTGACACACACAGAGAGCCCATGACATGAAACACCCCTAAACCATCCATCTACCAGATGCCTCAAAAGCAGCACAGGGGAGAAAGAAGAAATGCCAATAGTAATCCTAATTGTGTGAAAACAGCATTACTATAAAACCACTGAAGATACCTAAATGTTGTCGGAGCAGAGCATTTGAAACATTTGCTACTTAAAAACAATAAAAGCTACCTGAAGCAAGGAAAATAGGGAACAGAATGACAGTTGGCTGTGGCCAGAAGCTACTGAGTCAATAAAAACAGTGCTGTAAAAAGTATTTTTGCCCTTGAAAATTAATTCACAGCACAAAGACTATCTGGAATAAAGGTATAAAAGTATTTTCTCTTTAACATCTTTTCAAAGAAAACTGAAAAGGTTTATGACTTTGAAATCCAATTATACATGGAAAGTTTTCCTATATTCAACATCAAGGATTTTTTTTATTTTATTTTATTTTTTTTACTGAGGTCTTACTACATGCCTTGAGTTGTGGAAACGGGAATAAAAACAAAGCAAAACAAAACAAACTGTCCTCAGCTTTGCCTGGCACAGCCTTCAGCTGCAGTTGCCATGGCAGAGGCTGGGCGTCCCTGGGAGGAGGTGCTGGCTGCTGGGTGTTCCTGGCACAGCCAGGAACCACAGTTACTCCCACCCTCTCTCTACCCCTCTTCCCCACACTGCACCATTAGGGTCCCAACTTGCAGGCCGGACGGACACACACGAGCTGGTCTCCCACTGGGGAGAGAGGCAGATCATACCAGTCTCAGACAACACTGTACTGGATCAAACCAGTTCTCCCATCAAAGGGACACCCATCAGCAGGTTAAAGCTGAGGAAGGAACGGCTCTAATGATGGACCAACCATACCTGCACAACTCAGAGACTCCCATTTTTTTCCCATTCAACAAAATAAATGGAAAATATGAGTCGTTATCTAACAGATTATTTCTTTTAATGACAGTTTGGGTTCATAATTCCATGAACTCCCATTGTCTTCTTTTCCTGTCTACAAGCCGTGGAAGCTAAGAATGGAGCTGGTTTTAAATGCTGACACTCCAGAAAAGAGTGCTGTCATCAGCTTGTGTGCAGCCATTTACGAAGACAAGGGAGCACGTCCCAGGCCTTGAGAGGCCCTCATGAAACCTGCATGATTGTTCTGATCCATGCGTCAGTAACAACCACAGAACAAACAACAGGAGCACTGAAGGATGCTGCTCACCACTGGGACACTTTAAATGTCATGTTTGCCAGCATGCGTGGGGCCCTGGTTTTGATGCCAACGCTGACCAAATAAATGCCGGCCCAACTTTCATCTCTACACACCCATCTTTGGGGCATACAGCTTCCAGGAAGATGACCAGTGCAAAGTCAGACACAAACACAAATGGGGTCTGGATCAGAAGTTCAAGTTCATCAGGGAAAAGCAAGGCTGTGCTCCTTGAAACTGGAAAGGACTGTCAGAGCCGGTCTTGATGCACAGCAGAGGTGAAGCGACCAAGTGCAGCATCAAAGACCGCAGGGTATATTCAGAAGAGGGGTGAGCAAGTTGCACTGGATATGACATCCTGTGCAAGTGAGAAAGGTTACCTAGTTGTTTCAAAATTCTTTTGGGGGACACATGAAGAAAAATATCTGAAAGTCAATGGCTCACAATGAGGCAAAGAGAAAAAACACCAAATAAACATTTATAAATAACTGAAGTCCTCTGAGGCAAAAACACAGGAATGGAACAAGAGCATAAAACGAAGGCACCAACCTAGTTTGGGGATTGGGCAGAGTTTGTAGCACTGAGGTGACGCTCAAGAAATAAGGAGCAAAGCTGCCTCTTCATGCATACTCAGGACACAGAACAAATGCATGCACCTGATTCTTGAGCTAAAGACATGAAACTAAGATGAAGCTGGCCCAGCAGAAACAGTTGGGAAACGTGGGTCCACAGGGGAGTAGGAAACTAGGAGGCAGAAGAGGACATGTCTAAAAGTCAGCCTGCCTCACACCAGCTCTGTAATCTCCACAGAGATTGCTAATCCCTCTGAGGCAGAAAGAGGAAAGAAAGACTGCAATCAGAAAATGGCCTAATCAGGATTATATTTACATTCTGCCTGACAGAAAAAAAAATCTGTTGCTGCATGGTAAAAGAAGGAATCCACCCACCTAGTCATTAAACACTGAGTTTCTCCCTGCTTTGTGCCAGACACCAGACTATGTGTTCAGTCAACAGATGGACCCTGCAGGTGATCAACAAACGTCTTTAAGAACTGAGAAGATAAGTGCATTCTGAGACTATGAAAGTATTTCAAACCCATATAGGACAAGGTACCTATATCCACAATATAAAAAGGATTTCACTCAAGCCAAGAAAAACAATTTGACTTAAAAGTGAGCCCAAGAGTGGAACAGTCTGCTTACAAAGAAGGCGAACAGGGGCAGGAAAGATGCCAGCATCACAAGCAATTGTGGACCTGCTATGAGCACAGATGGCACCTTCCACCCGGCAGACCACTGTCGCAGAGCCGGGGGGGGGGGGGGCGAGAGGACAGGACTGCCTGACAGGCTCAGTCCCTAGCACAGAGACAGGGAGACGGACAGACAGACAGATGAAAGACAGACATAAAAATCATTGACAATAGCAAGTGCCAATGAGATGTGAAACAAACATAATTTGAATACATTACTGATGGGACTACAGAATGGGGCAATCATGTTGGAAAGCAAGTTATATTTAAAAAAATAGCTTTATTGTCATTTATTTTACACAGCACACAATCTATTCATTTAGAAGTACATGTTTTAATGTTTTACCATATTAACAAATTGTGCAAACATCGCTCCTATCCATTGCCTTTGCACTATCCTAAAGCCCCATGTCCATTACCAGCCACTCCGCATCTTTCTCTAACTTCTGATTCCCTATGTATTTGTGTTCTAGACATTCCATCTAGATGGATTCATACATTATGTGGTCCTTAGTGTTGGCATCTTGGACTTACCATGTTTTCAAGATACAGCCTGGTTGTAGCAAGTATTAGTTCTTGATTTCTTTCTACTGCTAGATAATGTATGTATGTATGTATGTATGTATGTATGTATGTATCTTCACAAAGCCCTCTAAACCTACTTTAACCAGAGTAATAAGGGAGGGAAGGGGGAGGAAAAACTGAGAACCCTTGATCACAGTCTAAAAACAAAAATTCAATCAGAGCAGTCAATACTAACAGACCTTGGATATTTTCACTATTTTATCGTCATAAATAATGTTGCTATAGACGTTTGTTTATAGGCAGTTTCTTAGAAAGGTAACAAAAACCATATGAACTGGCAATCCCACTCCTAAGGACTAGCCCTAGAGAAATAAGAACTTCATGCTGACACAAACACCTACACACAAATCTTTATGGCAGCTCAATTCAAAATTGTTGAAAAGCAGCCATGGCCCACTCCACAGGTGGTAGATAACTAGAGTTCTCCATAGGAGATTGCTGTGTGATAAGACAGGAAAGAAATATCCATACGCTCATCCTTGAGTAACTGCAAAAAGCACACTCCTTTAGTCAGACTAAGTAGAATGATTTCAAAGGGTTTATACTATGTAATCGATTACAGAATTCTTGAGAAAAATGACAAATGACAGCAATGAAGAATTGGTTAATACAGTGCTGGGTGAATATGGGTGTAGATAGAAGCACCCCCAGGGCAAGGCAGCCCCCTGGGAGTGCCAGAGCAGAGCTTGGGAGAACTGAGTTACATTTTAAACACAGTGGTCATTAGGGCCTCTGAGAAGTTGGCAATGAGGGCGGGTTTGATGCAGAGCTCAGTCAGCCACATGCATATCTCTATGCAGACACCTGGGCAAAGCATTCAAGCAGAGGCGACAACCCAGTACATGTTCCTTGAGACAGACATGTGCCCAGTACATGTGACAGACAGCAAGCAGACTTACTGTTTAATCAGATATATAGACAGCTACAGGTACCTCTAATTGGACAGTATAAAAAGAGTCTGAGCAGGAATTACAAATTGGAGGGTTCCGGGGCTAGAGACAATGTTTAGAGCTACAGAGTTGGAGGAAATCACTGTTTGTTCCAACAAATGATAGGCACTAAATGTCAACTGTGTGCCAAGGAGGAGAGGTCTCATATACTCTCACAAAATCCTCTGTATTTTAAGTCTGGATTACTCAGAGCAATGAAGGAATTCCAGAAAGAGGAAGAAACAGAGAGATAATCACAGGTCATAGTTTAAAAATAAAAACTGTTAGAAAAAAAATCTGAAAGAACCCTGAAGCTTCTGTATCAAATGCAGGTGATTTGGGGGTAGCTCTTCATCTACGTGAGGAATTGGAGAAGGCCCCTTGCTCATGCTCCAGTACTCCTCCAGTCACTTGCAAGCTTTCATTTACTGAGTCTACTAGGGAAACCCACTCCTTGTCTCCGGTGAGCTGGTAGGTGAATCAGAAGCAGTGTGTGCTCTGGTAGGCTCCAGGAGGTCCACTTCCTGCCAGCCCACACTTAGCAGATCCTGGAGTTATTGTTTTTCTTGTTTCATGTAGTACAACATTTGGCTTTTTAAATCACAATTTTTTGTTCTTAAAATGGTGACTGTCTCCTTCCTATACACGTCGAATGTCACTCTCAGAGGAAATCTTGGGGTGGATGGCATAACTCTGAAGCAGTTACTGACAAATTATGAACAGGCGTCACTTCCAGCCCTTTACTGTTGGAATATATATTGCCCAGGTGCTCAGTATAGCCTGCAAGTCTGACCTGGGCAGAATAGAAATCTACCTTTTCAAAGCAGTGCAATGGATATTATCTTTATGCCAGGTTGGCTATATGCCAGAAGATCAGAAATATGGGATTGGAGTGTGTATTACCCACTAAGCAACTAATTTATATCCCTAGGTTAGCTAAGTCCCCTTGAACAGACATTAATTGTAATTACCTTCTGAAAAGAGGCAAGAAGATGTTAATGTGTGCTATGGTCACATATGAAGGGTGGGTTAATATTCAGGTTCTGCTGAGAATTGGGGTTTCGTGTTAATTTGCCTGGAAGTCAGGAAGAGGTTGTGTTTATGTGAGAAACTTGCTATCAAGTTTTTAACAGCATCCCTGACTGCTACCTACAAGATGCAGTATCAGCCCCTAGGGCAAGCAGAGACATCTCCAAACATTGGCAAATGCTCTGTGGAGGCTGCATTACCCTAGTTAGCATCACTGGCTTTCATGACCCAATGACAGAAAGGGTGCCAATTCGGCTGGGCTTCTAAAGCAACTGCAGCCAGACACCAAAGCCTCCTCCAGAACTGCAGATTTGCAAGCTGCGTTTTCTCTGCATTTCAGCTGTTCTCTCTGCAGTGCTGCGGTGAAACTGTTTACCTCTAGCACCCAAGCTCTGTTTGTTAAAACTCAGACTTCCATACAAAGCATGACCCATTCCTAATTCCAATTAGAAAAAAAAAGAAAATCCTAAGGCTTCTAACAACCTGACTGAAGCCTGGCTCCCGCCCCTGCTCTGTGACCCAATAGGCACAAAGTCATTCGGGAACACAGCAGCATCTGCAGCTGGTGTAGGTCCGAGATAGAATGAGTTTCCAAAAGGAGCATGGCCCTGTGTTGACAGAGGGTGCTTTGGGGGCAAGGAATCGCAAGCGCCCAGCACATAACCCTTTAGTGCTGACTACCAAGCCCCGCACAGCAAGCAGCCTGGACCCCAGCAGCTCACAACACGGAGGACGGCTTTCAGCATTTGAGACAGGTTTGTGGGTAGTCCTCCAAGTTCCCTGGAAAACCTCCATTAACTTTGAGATATGGGGCCAGCAGGGCACGGTACAGCTACATTTTCAGGGCTTCTCACCAAGACTCTTTATACTTCTGGATGATACGTTAGGTACCTGAAGATGGAAGTTGATGTTATTATTAGTGAATAGTGCTCACAGTCAGACATGACATTTAGTATGCTCCATGGGCTCCTAGCAAAATACACTAAAATATGATACTGCCTCAGTCAACACAAGGCCATCATTGAACAACCAGGGCCCAATTTGTGGGCTAACAGAAAACCAAATGTTTGCCTTGAAACTTTCCAACTAGTTTCAAGAATAAAATTCAAGAATATGATAATATACATATCAAATGTATATGAATGCATCCAATTCAGAATGCTAAGAGCAGCAGTCAAAGTTTAAAAAAAAAATCTTAAGATTTCCCAAAGACTAAGAGAAGACGAGAGACAGGAGATCTGAAACTCTCGCCAGCTAACCTGGAAACTAAACTCTGTGTGGACTAGAGACGCCTGCACCTTACGCTGTGACCTGGGTCTTCAATCTCAGCTTTGCCCCAGGCAGGCCTGAGTCTCCCAGAAACAGCTCCCCTCCCCCTAGCCAGGGGACAGTCAGGATCAAAAGACAAAGAGGTGGGACTTGAAGGCGTGAGAGCAACTTCTGGAGACTTCAGCCTTCACTCTTATATCCAGACGCACCTCCCAACCTCCCCACCTGTCTTGGGTCTAATGAATACGGCCTCTCTACTGCTGGGTCTAACGGTGGATTGTCTGGTTTTAGGGGCCACACACACTCCTCAGTATGCAGATCACAAAAAAAGTGGTATTTTCAGTCCTTAAATGGATTATTTAAATGTGACACACTGTCTCTAAAACCCCAAAGTTAGTCTAAAAAACAAAAACTAAAGAGCTCATTCTACATTTTAAATTGACAGCCAACAGAAAAGAATGGGTAGAGCCAGTGGTCTGTGATGTGTCTGGAGAACTGTGGACTGTTTAGACTAATGTTCCGTCACTGCCTTTATATGCACATGGTTTCTTTCCCTTCAACCTGAGAGTAGGAGACTCATGACACTGAGGACCAAGGTGGGGGTAGCAAAGATGCAAGGGGAGAGTGTGAACTTGTCACAGAGGAGACATCACCACCAGTCTCACACTTCAAAATCACAAAGGCCAGGGCTTCTACGTTATGACATCACCACATTAAGCAGCATCTTTTATGAAGTGCTCAATTCTGTTAGGTGACTTATCCCTGTAAAGTTTCCATGGGAATCATGAAGATTTGCAGATGTGCAAAAAAGAGAACTGTTTCTCAGTTTTCTCACTGCAGATGGGGCAAGCAAGCAGTTGCATAAACCTGCCATAAGCTGTCAGGGAGTCAGCACATCAACAGGCAGGGAAGCATCAAGGAAAGACTGAGACTCCACAGACACAACTCATTTTATAATTATCATTTAAAAACTAAGAGTGAGAAATAAAGCTCAATTTGGGGGATTTGGGCTACAGAGAACGGGTATGAACTTAAGTATCATTCAGACACAATTTCCATTAACTTTAAGGATCCTTCACTTTGACCTTTCAATACTAAGAATTCAATGGAAGATCCATTGTGTCCCTACTCAGTCAACAAGAACAGAGTGCCTGCCACAAGCCAGGCATTGTGTTGGAGCTGGGATACAATGGGAGTACCTCCACCCACCCAGCCTTGATCTGAAGGCACTTATACTTGAGTGGGAGCTGCCTGAGCAGGGTTAATCAGCTAATACAAAATCCACACAACCAAAGGAGTTCTCAGGTTAGGCAGTGAATGCAAGAGCTAGGGAGAAGCTGCCCAACAGATGGGCACAGAAACTCCTCTATCAGTAGATAGGGATGGATGGTGGAAGATCCAAAGTGTCTTCTCCAGTTCCTGTCAGGAGGCCTCCACTAATATTGTGTCAACACTGCCACAGAACGGGGGCTAGGAAGAAGACAGGAAGCACAGTGCCATGTGTTCTAAGCATACAGCTCACCCTACTCTGAAGAAGGCATGCATGACCTGCTACAGGTTTCATTTTCTCACGTGACTCCCAGAAAGTGCATCTATGCATTCAAGCACAGTCAGTCTCTCTTTGTGTCGGTCCTTAAACCTTCCCAGAGAGGGTGAGATCTAAGGGAGCACAGCTACCTAAAAATAATATACTAGAAGCGGTCCTAACGTTTCTGGAAAAACTCCTGGCTGGTATGCAATGATACTCCCCAAGACATCTGTCTGCACCACTGCTGCCACGAGATAAGTGGTACTAACCAACAAAGGAAAGGGTATCCCACAAGGTTGTGGTCATCTTTTGTTCTGCATTTGGAAAAAAAAAAAAAAAACTTGAACTGCTATGGCTCCTGGACAAAATGTAACAATCTGATTCATCATATCACAAACTGACTTATTTAAGGGTTGGAAGTGCATCTTATAACAAAGTCAGCAAACTCAATAAAATGAATGTACACAAAACCCATACCACTGGATAGGAGAGGGAAAGACAGGTTTCTTTTGGCACTCTCCATGTATTTTTGAAAATGGTAAATGGATACAGCAACTGAAAATTACCAAGACGTTTTTACATTTAAGGAAAAATTATTTTTCCCTAACATACAACAAAGAGTTACAGTCAGCACCAACACATTTAAAGGACTATTTTAAAAAATGGTACTCACTGGCAAAGTCCCCTCCCCCAGCCCAAGGCAGCCTTTTCTCTAGCACAGATATTGATTTGCAGGCAGCAGTGAGCACTCCCAAAACTAAACCTCCTTACAGTGTAAGCCACAGCCGATACAAAAGCTTTTGTGGAGAGAAAAGGCAGTGTCTGAGATCAAGAGGGTGAAATACCAAGTAGCAAAAATGAATCCTCTAAGAACTATCAAACCAAACAAAAAATAAAATTAGATATAAATTCACGTTTTAGACTGTGGTCAATTGAGGTCTAGACAAAACCCTATGTTTGTTCACTGCCTAGTCTCCAGTCTGCTCCAAGTTTGAAAAGGTAATTGAACACAGTCTATAATTACTGGATTAGACACAGATGGGCTCTGTACATTTCAGGGGGAAAAAAAGCACTGTTTTGATTCATTTTATGATTGCCTGTAAGGTCAGACTTTTCAGAATGTACTTTCATCTGTTAAATGGTTTCTCAAGCTCCCTAGGGAAGATCTTCAGTAACTGTGCTGTTTTAAGCAATTTGGGCCCATCAGATCCTGTCTTTGAATGTAACTAGCTGCCCATTTTCTAGTATTAGAAACCTGCATGTAGGTTAATTGCTACATCTCTTACATATTTTCTGAAGTTGCAGTTTTGGGGGGAAATTCAATATACTGTGCCTCTTTTCTGGCAGAAATTGTCTTATGATGAAGATCTTCACACACAAATGTTACAATTTGATAAATGAGCTGGCATCACTTGAAGTCCATGAAAAATACTTCCTAAACGACTCAAGTGAAAAACAAAAAAAGCAAACATTCTTCTGGACACAAGTTGTTAGCAACATTGACGTGGTTATCTTCCAGCTGGCCAACTTCGAAAGCAAAGCATATTCCTGAATAAACCCTTGGGTATGGTTCTTTAGAACTGCAAATGACTAGGAATGTTGTCTGGGCTAAAACGAAACAAGCCACACTACTTCCTAGTCTAAAAAGGAGACCCTCGCCTCACATACGCAGCACTCTCTATGCCGCAGGACAACCACGAAGTCATCACGCAGCACCGCATAAATCCCTAGAGAGCACCCTCTAATGCAGAGGCGCCAGGTCCCTGTGGAAAGCTGCACGGACTGCCAGCCCTGGCTGAAGTGCCATTGCCTTTTCTTGGTGTGCCGAAACACAGACAGAGGCTTCTCACGCGAACATCTCGGACAAGGGGCCCCCAACCCTGTCAGACAGCACGGGGAAACAGCAAGAGACTGAGGGCAGTCTGGTACCCAGACTGTGCGGTCCGCGTGGCTTTCCCACCCGTATCACGACATTAGAAACATCTTTTTTTTTTTCATTCTCCACTCCAATCATAGCTTCATTTTCTATTCCCTAAATTTGCTTCTGGTGTCATTCTGATAGAGTAGAAATGCCCTAACACCAGAAAAGTGAAAATAGAAAGTACACAATGTGGAAGAGTCTCAAAAGGTTTACATTTTAGGAAGGTGGTTTTGTATGTGTTCAATTTTTACAGCAAAGGGGAATTTATAGTCACAGAGTAAATCCTAAGTTGCTGTTCTTTATGAAATCACATGCACATAGGAAGTTTTCAGGCTGAAAACAGAAAAAGACTCACAGCCACATTTGGAACTTTCACCAACACTTCTGGTAAGACACACAAATGTGATTCATAGTCACCTCTTCCTGCCACAGAGTCACGCAGTTTCTAATGGGTGTTTTAACAAGATTTGAATGGAGGCACATTTTACAGAGGCGACTGTTTCTGTTGCTACAGATGGCTCATTGCTGCTGCTAAAAGAAGTCACTACAAGTATAATGATCTTGCACGGACCCAGGAAGTGGCCCTAAAATCAAATCTACCATAAGTTCTATCTTCACAGGAAATGAACAACTACCCCGATTTCCCATTTCACATGTATACAAATTTTCTTATACCGATTTGCTCAGAGTAAGACCGACCTGTACTGACTAGAAGCAGAGTAGCATGTAACTGCTGTTGAAAATCATTCCCAATTTCCGCCCTTGCTCTCTGCAAGGCTCATGCTCAAACCAAGATAGGATCAGAATAAGGCATTTGTACAAAACCATGACAGAACTTTGGCCTTGTGATTGTGCCGTTTTATGCTTTCTTCATGCGCTGCACATAAACCGAACAAAGCAAGTCAACTGGCGTGGAGAAACTGCCAAGGGAAAAGAGCTTCTTTAAGTCAGTCTACATGTGAATTTCAATACGTGCTTCCAGACTGACTACCAAAAATCACAACTTAATGCAGATTATGAGCACACGGCTTCCTTATGTGAGTGCTGAGGGCTTTAATTTTTCTGAATTCCTTTTCTAAACATCACCTCCTTCCCCCATTTCCTTACTTTCACCCAAAGTCACAAAAAGAGGGTCTTCATACTCCATCAACACCAGCTTGGAGCTGAGCAGCTGCAGCTCGCAGCCTAGCTGGCCTCAGAAGCATGCACTCTATCTGCTAACTCTCCCACTCCAGATAAACTGAGCTAAGTCCTGAAGCTTGCCGTAAGAAACAAAAGGAAGCTTGGAGAGATGTTTCATCTTTCTCAGAAAAGACCTTTCCCTTTTTAAACAATTTACATGATGTTTTATGGTTCTTTTAGAAGAGAATTATAGTAAGTGGCACTCCGAGTGGGCTGTGTGAACCCACAAACCACTCCTCATAAAAAGTGCTATAATTTTCCAGGACAGGGACAATAAAATATCTTACATCAGCCAAAGCTTAATCACAGTGTGACCACAGTAACAAACACATCATTTTCATGAAAATTAAGTAAGATAAACCTGACAAAAAGATGACAAAGACAAGTTCCACCAGAACTCCTCCACCTTCTCAGCACACACTATTCAGACTGTCCCTCCAAGTCCTAAGTGGCTTAAAGGACAGGTGGAAATCTAGTGCCCAAACTTTCAAATGAACTGCTACTAAGTCCAGGCAGGAAAGGTAACTGCAGCTGTGCCTCAAAAAGCATTTTAAATAAGATAAAATCTTATTTAAACCTAGCTACAATCACTAACTTCTTTCTTTCCGATCAAACTCATGAAGGGTTCTAATGAAAATTTCAAGAGATGCAGTTCCCATTTCAGGCCACTAGGGACCAATAAGTACCTTCCACTTCCCAATTTGTAACTGAGTAGTGAAAAGACCCAAGAACTCCTATCCTGGGGAAGGGAAAACATAGCCCCTCTTTCTTAACACACCGACTTCACTATGGGCAAACCAGCTGGGAAGATGCACATGCTATGGGGAGAAGAGTGAGGACCAAATGAGGTGGTTGAGAGATGGCAGTGTGTGAATCTCAGGAACCTCTTGCTTTCCTTTGCCCTGTGTTAGGATTACTAAACTTGAAACTAACAAACCAACTCTGAAAACTGGGCTTCTCTGAAGGGTGGAAGACACTGCAAACTATACAGACACAGAAAATAAAGCCTGCCTAATACAATTCCCTTAGCTGATCACAGCAGCTTGTTGCTCAGTCAAGCGTAATACTAAAATTAGGATCTGTGAGCAAGCCAAAATATCTATAAATGAGTATCATTTACAGAGTTATCTTATGATGCAGTAAGAATGGCAAAGTGAAACAGAATTTTCTACTTAAATCTGTTAATAATTACGAATTCTGGTTAGAGAGAACTATCCAAAATATTTGCATTAGTCCTTAATAGCAAACCATTGGAAGGGAACTGGAATGAAACAGTATAAAGAGTAGGGGAAAAACCCAATACATACAACCCCTTAATGATACATTTTATCGCCTTTCAGCGTCTTAAGTTAAAAGTGTGTGGCTCTTTCTAAAGCAACAAATTATACTGAATTTATTTTTTTGTACACAGCTCAAAGTTCCAAGTCTTTCCAAAAGGATGCAGTTAATCAATGTTCTCACTTCCAGGAGAACCTGGCAGATTGAATTAAATTGTAAAGACAACACACACAAAAATCCGTTCTACACACACACACACACATACACACACACACACACACACACACACACACAGAAAACACATACACACCCATATACAGAACAGTCACAATGAAGTAGCAAGCCAATAAGTAGAATCCATTATTTTTGAAGCAAAATACACTTTTATATTATAAAACATACTAGGTTTTGTTTTGCATTAGATAGTCTAGCAAGCCTTTGTGTTTACTAAAAATGTCTCCCATATACTTAAGGCCCCAAATCAGAGCTTTCCAAATGCAATCTGGGGAGAAAACAACAACAACAACAAAACCCTGATTCCCCAAAGAAGACTGTACAAACAATATATAGTTCCAAGATAAACAAGGGTACCCAAGGCCCCAAAGCTCTGTCCAGTGTAACTAGAGACCTTTCCAAAAACTTAAGATGCTTGCATATCAAGGACTACACAACAAAAAATGGTATTTACATTTAAATTTTGCATTAGCCTAAACACAACAATGCAGAGTTTATCTAATTATATAAAAATATCCGAAGAGTTTATGATGTCACTAAGTGTTTTTCACCTCATGCCATAGAATGAAACTCACCCACCCATCTAGCCCACACTCACTCTACCCAAGCCCACTGCCCTTGCTAGACTCTGGACTTAAGAGAGTGCAAGGGCAAAAGTCTCCTAAGCAAAAGAGTTCACTGTGTCTCTTTCACTCCCAGCCAGGTTTCCTCTAGGTCCCCTCACTGGCGGTTCTCTGGCCCCACAGCATGGGGTATGGGCTGATCTGCATGGCTGGCTCTACAGACATATTATGAAGCCTTTACAATTGACCACACAAACACAATACCACAATGTAGGTCAGCTTGTGTGCTCAAATGCCAAAGCAAAGCTTACATGGGAGGAAACTACAGACATAAATCTGCCAGGGTAGAATTCCACCCAATGATCCTAAAATTATTTCAAGGAATCAATCTCCAAGAATGCATCATGAAATCAGAAGAGCTGGGCTAAGCTTTGGGATTGGGGGGCCGGGGGAGGGGGGGGGTGCTGGAGAAAATGAAAGGCTTTAGAAGAGGCAGCAAAGGTCTCACCAGTCATTATATCATTGAGAAGGCTCAAACTACAGATGAAGTTAGATACTGAAGATTGTAGAACGGGTATTTAAAATTATTAACTGATCAAAAATTTGTAGTTGTCATTAAAAAAAAATACAACTTAGCAATTCAGTTCAGAAGGAAGACTATCCCCAGGAACATACACATCTGTTTAATATTACAAGCCAACTGTCAACATCCTAAGTGAAGTTTTAATTTAATATTTTTTCTTTCTTGATGTTTTACCTTTAATCAATGCCTCATGAGAGTATCAACTTTCTATAAGAAACTGTTAAATATAAAGAAATGTTATTGTAGCATGTTTATAAAATCATAGTTCGAGAACTTTTTATTTTTCCAAAGCCAGACCACAACTTAATTATCTGCAGGACATTCCAGGCTCACAATTGCAAGCTCCAGTTCCCAAGCAATTTTAAACAATATCTACTGTACAGGACAGAGGGTACACAAAAGACCGCAACATGCTTATATTTCCAAAAGTCAGCATTAGGCCCTTTCGACATGGTTTTTATTTTCATTAAACAATATTTGTTTCCTCACTAATCATTAAATGGTTTTCATCACCAGCGCCTTCTTTCCTTTCACATGTCAGCTGTTA
Source organism: Peromyscus leucopus (assembly GCF_004664715.2). Classification (NCBI taxonomy): domain Eukaryota; kingdom Metazoa; phylum Chordata; class Mammalia; order Rodentia; family Cricetidae; genus Peromyscus; species Peromyscus leucopus. The sequence goes on along the minus strand of NC_051071.1, from coordinate 3,040,915 downwards.
GCATCAGTGTTTGTGTTCATAATAAATAAAAAAGTGACCCACCCAGTTACTGAAAAATGAACACACACGATGCCGGGCTCAATGAGTGTTAGGGATTCAGCAATATATTCACACTCTGAAAACCATTCTATTTTAATCTAGGCTCAAAAAAAAAAAAAAAAAAAAAAAAGACCAAAACTTAATGGACTTGGTACAATATTCTCCTTTAAATCAGATTCCAGCTTCATGGTGCTTATGTTATTGTGGGCACACAGATCCAGTCAGTGGTTCAAGACACCAACTTGGGAAAACGGAAGAGGAAGAAAAGACAGCAAGTTCAGATTCCAGACCCTGATGGAGAAGACTGGAAACTGCTGCCAATTTCTACAGATGCATGAGGAAAGTAGCCTGATTGACATAATACACCACACACTGCCCAATGTGGGCAACTAATAGAGCATGCCAGTTTTAGAAAAGTTTCTGAGGAAGGGCATTGAAAAGGGAGGGAGAGAAGAAAGGAGCAAGAGGAGGAAGAAGAGCAGGAAAGAAGACAGGAAACTATACTCTATGGTGCATTAGGGACAATCATAAAATATGTAAAATGCAGAAGAAACAAAAGAAAGTCACATCTAAGTTGGAGGTCAAACTGACAACCAGCAGAAAAACCACCCAATAAATGACCCGAAGAGCCTTCAAGGGGTCAGGCACTTGCATAGTTGCACAGGAAGCCTGTTTTCAGAGAAACAAATAGATTTAAGTCCAATAAGCTATCTCTACACTTAGACTGGTGGGCCAGTGCAGAAAGACGGGAGTGTACAAATGCAGAGCAGTCCACATTTGCTGTCTGGGATGAGCACTTTCAAAGCCTTATTCATTTTAATCCCCTCGATTGAAAAACTACTGTCTTCACCTATTAGCAGGGAGGAAAGCAGAAGTTATTTGGCCACAGGTCACTCTCCAGGAACAGAGGATCCCTGCCATTATCCTTAACCCATAAGCCATCTTTGGTGACACCACCTGCATCAAGAACTAACCTAGCTGTTAAGTGGGGGGCCCAACATGCCTGCCTTCTCCAGGGCTGATGCCTTAGGTTTCCTATGCTCTGATGACCTCTCAAATGTCTTTCCCTATGATTTACCTCAGAGCCTTTTCTTCTTCACTCTCCAAAGTCTCGGTCTTCACTTACATTCATGTCACCTGGGTCTTTGTCCCCAGCACTGAAACCAGTTTTGCAGTACCCTTCTGTCTTTACAGCTACCTGATCAATGTGTCACCTGGTTGTCAGCCATGTACCTCAGACAAGAGCACAAAATATAATCACCCACTTAGTCACCTCTAGCTCCAGCCTAGCCTCAATGACATCTTTACCATTGTCATCTCCTATATCTAATGGAGCTACTTCCGGTCAAACATGTCTCCACTGTCTTCTGTCCCTCCAGTTATGGACTTAATTCAAGCCCTACTGGGTCTGCCTAGATTTGTTACTGTGACAGCTGACTAGGTCATCATCCTTGCTGCCAGTCTGACCCACAAGTGGCAGCAGAATGAGCTTTCTAACTCTATGTGACCATGCCAGTCTGCTGATAGAAACGGCTGATAGTTCACAGCAGCCTTCAGCTGTTCCTTTCACAACTGGGAGGAGATCCCGTTGGACCCTTTAAGGTCAAGCTGAACAGTGGGCTCTCCCGTGTGGGCACTTTACTTCTACTTCTGCCGTCTGCCACTGTGGTGACAGCACTTACAACAACAGGCTTTCGTTATGGACTTAATGCCTGCCTGTCTTTTCATTAGACTCGGAGTTCTTCAGATCAGAGATGATCTTACTCATGTTTGTTTGCCAGATGGACAGTGGATGTTGAAACAGACGTGCTCAGGAGTGAGAGAGAGAAGCCCTGGTTCTCAGAGGCACTCTCAGTACTTCGTGAACCAACTATGCATTTAACATGGAGTGAGGGGCACAGCTAAGAATGCCACACAGCTCTTATGGGCCACATTATGCCCTGCTCCTTCAGAAGGGCTCTCCCATTTCCTTTGGAAAGCTCCTCCCTAGCGCTCAGCAGTCTGCAGAGCTGTGAGCTAAGAGGCCCACATATATATGCTATCCATTTCCTCTGGAGGCCTCTGACTGCACTAGCTGAGCCCCAGCATCCATGTGGGTGCTACAAGGACAGAGGCGCTCTTGTTTGGCTACCACAAGGCAAGGACTTTGGGGACCTTTAAGAGGGTTCCAAATCTAAAGTTTGTGTTTTTAAGGTGGAATATAAAGGCCCATGGTGCCAGGTACGGTAATGCATGCCTTTAATTCCAGCCCTTGGGAGGCAGAGACAGGTAGATCTCCATGAGTTCAAGGTTAGCCTAGTCTATATAGTGAGTTCCAGGACAGCTAGGAATACACAGAAAGAATCTATCTAAAAAAAAATGTGATCTGAAAAAGGAGTATAGAGACAAATAAAAATGATGACAAAGAAGTACCAGTACTGAAAGGCAGACTAGAGGGAAGAAAGGAAACTCACCATGTGGTGATATTGTTAGGTCAACTGAATTGAGCCAGTTGGTAATATCAATCCATAAATTCTTTTGATCATCTAAGCTAATATGCATTGGGGTCTTTGTAATTTGTAACTATAAGACTCCTGATAATGTAAGTATTTCTGAGAAGAAAATCAAGGTACATACTAGAGAATATACATATATATATATACACATACACACATAAAGGGTGTGTGTGTGTGTGTGTGTGTGTGTGTGTGTGTGTGTTGGAAGGGAGGTAACAACAAACACTGAGAAGTGAGAGGAGACCCCAGGTTAGACCTGACAAGACTGGGGGGAAGGAGAAGCAGCTAACAGCATACTCCAATAGGGAAGAGATTTCAAAAGAAAGCCTTCCATTCCTGACAGTGTCTACCAGGCCTTTGTAAAGCTGCTCTTTAGTAGAATTATGAAAAGAACTAAGTTTTATGAAGAGTTGGAAAAAGAAACGAAAAACAAACACAAATGATTACTTCTTTAACAACAACAAAAATAGCTTCCTAAAGAACAGAAGAGGCCTCCGGGACAAGGGAATCTGAGAAGCTCCCCCGGGAGGCAGTCTGCTGAGCTGGAGGGCTACAAGTGAGGACTGGGCTGGACTGCTCTCTAATCTCCCAGCGAGGAGGACAGAAGACTGATTTAAATTTCAGTCTGAACCCCAAGGCTGGGGACATGCTGCAGGAAGACTGCAGAGGTGGAAAAGCAACAGGAAAATGGGTTCGTGTGGCTTTTGAGGGAGCCTTATCTCTGCTGGTTCAAACAATAAACAACTATCTGGGGAGTGCCTTTCAGTCATTGTTCCAGAACCATATAAGGAAACCTTACTGTAGGCTAGACTCTGTGCTAGGCTTTGAGACTCTGTGCTAGGCTTTGGCCGTAAAAGGAGGCATAAGGACCATTAGATGTTTACATCCTCTTAAAGGGAAAAGAAACATGGAATCCTAACCTCTCCTCTTCCATCTGCTATGGTCCAAAGTAAATAATACCATGCAGGATTCACACAACAGTATTTTTCTAGTTTCACCTGGAAAGTTAAGTCTTGTATGATCGATAATAACATAAAGTAGTAATAAAAAAGGGTGTCACAGGCCATAAAGAGTTCTTCACTTAATACATAAAGCAGGCAGCAATAGCTTTGAATCAGAAGGCCAGCATAGGCTAGAATAACTCACAATTGAGAAAGTAAAGGAGAGTGAGAGGTCCATGAAGGAGAAAGAGTTGCATCTATGCAGGGGGATATAAGGCAGATGGGATTATGAACAGGACAGTTTGGTTGAAGCTGGTTAGAACCATCAGAGAAGCATGGGACTCAACCCTGGAAGGACACAGCTAGTTTTTTAAAGCCTTCTAGATACAGTAAAGTATGAGACAGTAATGAGAGCTTGTCCTATGGAAGTGAGCAGTACTGGAGGGTTTTAAGGAAGGAAGGAAGGAAGGGAGGAAGGGAGGGAGGGAGGGAGGGAGGGAGGGAGGGAGGAAGTAGATGAAAATGACCTGACTCCAGAGAGATGAGGGCCCAATGCTATCTATTCTACAGGCTAAGCTCCAGGTGGCCAGGGCCTGAACCCACACGGCCACAATGAAATGGCTATGAGAGAAAATACTACAGCTAATTCACTTCTTTCACTTCCAGATACGTGCTGGACCACGTGCTCTATGTTGTAAGGGAAGTGGGATGAAGGGCCTGCCTGTCCTCTGGGGCCTTGTCACCAAGAAGACAGGGATGGCCAGAAAGGGGAAACGAGTGAGACAACTACAAATGTGGAGGTCACTGATGGCAGCTGGTTCCTAGACATTTATTTATATGACTACACAAACGTCCAAACGTCAGACTACCGGGGAAAAGGCTGTCCTCCAAGACACCGCCACACCGCTGGTCAGTGAACCGGTCCAGAAGCAAACACCTGAACTCATCAGCCTGCACCAAGCAATGAGCTCCAAGACAGATTCTTAAACAAGAGAGGGGAGCTTAGACTGAGATGTCTCCAGATTTCACCTTCTGATGTAACTGAGGCACGGCTACAGACTTCCAATTGCTTACTCACTCCCAGACACGTATCTAGAAGCTTTTAGAAAAGTCATTACCTCTTCTTCATATCTCTTTCTTCCCTTCCTACTTAATGTAATTTTGATTTCACTTCCTCTTGTCACTGCTTGCTTACAAATCACAGCCTGTGTCTGGAGTCAATTAGGCCTATGAAGTACCCCACCACGCCTTCATTTGGAGACTCATTTATATACTTTCTTATTCGGGAGGTAGAGCTAAAAGCTGTAACTCCAAAAGTTTCCAATCAACCATCACATTCTATTCTTTGGAGAAGTATGCTTTTCTCCACTGTTAAGAAGGTGACATCAAACTATGCATTCAGCAGGAATATTTCCTTTCTACCTATATAAAGACCAACTGTGCTCCAGGAATTCACTTGCAAAACCCAGTGCTGCGTGTAGATGATAAATGCTTGATGGCAATGGTATTAAAAATCTTTCTTCCATTCAAAATTAAATGTAATTTCCTTATTACTTTAATGGAATCCCTTGGAGTTGAAGTATTTAACTAGTCTCTTTCACATCAAGTATTCACTGTGAATGCTCTTTTAATAGTAGGTGTGTGAACTGTCCACTGACAGAATGAAAACACACTTTCACTGAAACAAAAACTGGAGAAGGCCACAGCAGCTTGATTTGGAATCTGATAATGGCTTACAGATTCCATTTCAGCTCAGATTTACAGTCAGTGTGCCACGGAGCCATTTACCACCTCTAACCTTTCAGGTTGTATTTGAAAGAAAAGTATGAACTGCCACATCACTGAGAAAAAGCACACTGAAGCCAAAAGTACTTGACTTTTCTTCTGCAATGCTGAGCTAGAAAAGAAAGGAGAAAAACAGAGATCAAACAAAACTCACCTTAAAGAGAGAGGCAGAGATGAATTGTCCAAAGGGTTAGTCATGGGGTTTCCACCACGTCACTGTCTTCCAGGGTCGCCTGGAGTAGGACTGTAATGCAGCACTGGGCATGACTGGCTGGTATCACCCTACTGGCTAAATCCATCATGATACAAGATGTTTGGCATACATAGGGAAGGCTCTAGGTGGTGAGCAGACACCTAAAGGAGTCATGGGCTATGGATGCAAAGCCAATACCCAAGTGCCAAATCAACTCCTCTCATTCAGACTTCCAATATCCCACTGGAACCTCTCCCTGATGACTCCTACCAGAAGCCAGGGACAAAGGCATCCTGGCATGCTATCCTTTAAGATCTGCATCGTGGACAAAGGTAGCAGGGTTAGGCAGAGTGGATCCCCAAAACCAAGGGATATATGGCAAATCCCTGGCCTGCTCAACCTCTACCTGGGTAAGCTGAGCCTTACTCAGTCCGAGCTGCCATCCTGCATGTCCACCTTGGAGACTGTAATCATTCCTGGCCTGTCTCTCTTCTCTTTGTTCCTACATGTGGAAAATGTACTGGTCTTTAGGAGATCTACTCAAGTCACCTCTTCCCCAAAGCTGCCTTTTCACTTCACCAAGGAGTAATCTCTAGTCTCCTGAATCCTCAAAGTTCCCCTGTCAAGGGTTCATGAGCACTTAGAGGCACTTGAGAGTTTACCTGAGGTGACTTTGACTTTCTGACTCAGGGTCTCTATGAACACTTGTTTACTGTGAGTTCCCATGAAAATTCACCTCCTCTCTTTGCTGGGTTCTTAGGGCCAAAATCATGAGTGTGGCCTATCAGAGATGCTTCATAATCATTGGCTAAATAAATATCTCCTTCCAGATTCTAGGAAATTGATGGTTTTCTTAATTTATCTCAGAACACAACCAAGGTAGATTCCTTATTCTTAATGTACATAAGGGACACTGCAGTAGCTGCTATTTTCTGGGCATCTACAACGTACCAGACACCACACCAACAGCTCTGTGTAGAGCATTTCATCCAGCCCCAACAACGTGGAAACTGAGCCTTCAGACTGAGGATCTCTTGTCCCAACTACTAGAGGCTCTAACTAAGTGTCTCCTAAGGCAGGGCCTGAGCAGTAGTCAGCTTCCTCCCCCACATTAGGGTCCTTTCCTGGAGGAGGCCTATACCCAATGGCAAAATGACAGGTCCCTTGCTTCACTAGGCAATTCTAAAAACCATCTCAGCATTCAGCATGCTCCATGAAAAGTAGAATCTTATCTTCTCGTGTCTATGCCCCTATAAACTGAGTTTACTTCTTTCTCAGTGATTTCACTAACACTGAAGTTTGTTCACTATTTCCCCAGAGCATATGGCAACATCAATATTATCTATAAGAAATGTAGCCATCACTAGACAACTGTTTCAAAGAAAGAGCAAGCGAGCGAGGAAGACAGAACAGGAGAGAGAAGGGGCAGTTTAAAGATTCTCCCCCTCCAAAAGCTTGGTTCAGCAGTAGTAGTTTTATCCGCACCCCCCCCCACCCCCCACCCCGGCCAAAACTACTCAAGCACTTTCAAATCCATGTGACTTCTAGGCCAAACTGTGCCCCTAAGGTCAACAGATGATGTGGCAGCACTTCAAGGAGTAGAGCCCAGAGGCTCATGCCATGCATGCCACAGAGTGCAGCTCCATCAGGAAAAGATGGACACCGAAGAGCCTGCAGGAGCAGCATGCCAGCCATGGATGAGGTGGCCACTTACCACTCAGCCAGGGAGGTGGCTCAGCCTTCTGAACCTCATTTTCTTCACAGTCGAGGCCTTAGCTTGCAGGGCAGCCAATGACAGTTGCTACACAGGACCAGGTAGGGCAGGTGCTCAGTGACAGCAGTTACTGTTAGGCTTATTGTTTTTACAGCCAGGAAACTAAGAGGTCAGTGCAACATTTGTGGGTGATTTTCTTGGGCAGGTTAAGAGAATCTGAACTGAAACTCTAGCTGAACTATGGGAAAGTTACTCCCTTTACGAAAGGCTTTACTATACATCCTTTAAATAGGGCCCCGCCACAGCACACTTAATACATACATGCATACTGCTTACCCGTGACTTTTCTAATCAAAAGCTTTTAATTCTTCCCCAAGTCCTACCACAAGTAAAATCCCATCTCCTAAGCTCTTCGCTTCTGTTCTGCTTTCCATACAAAAATAGCATGTTAATTAAGTTCTGAATGACGGGAGCAGAAACAAGGTCGCACACCGTCCATCACTCAAGTAGCAATGGCCTCGTTGCTATGGTTAGTTCAGCTAATTGGTATTTCCATGCTTGGAGTATGGAGTTTTTGTCCTTATGGTTTTAACTCTGAGGACTTTAGGCATTGACCTTTAAACCTAACCTAACAGTGAAGGAGTTCTTCCTGTGCCCTGACACACTCTTTGGCATGCCATGTTTGCCTAATAATTCCCCTATGCTCATCAGGACCAGCAACATTACGGTCATTAAGGCTGTTGCTAACTTTCAAACTCAAAAAGACCTCTCCACATCTAGAAGCAAGGTATGTCAGCATTTATTTCCCATTTTCTTCTGTTTTTCTTCCATAACTAAATCTTTAGTCCATTCAGAGTGCACATACACTAAAACAGAGGTGTGAGAATGTTTTACATGTCTCCTTTAAAAGCATGGAGAGCTTTGAAACACCCAGTTCCAGGCTTAAAGGCCTTATGGACGAGTCATATTGCACACCTCTGTTAGGGCTAGGCTTCGGCATGCTTTGTACCTGAGAAGGCCAGTGCTCCTATTCTACCAACACATACCTTCCTGTTGTCTTCAAAAGTCAAATACCTGTCCTCACATCTGTCTTCCTAGATGAATTTTGCACCTACTTTCATGTTTCTCTCCGAAAAGTTGTTAGGATTCTGATGGAAACTGCATCAGACTTACAAGCTAATTCAGACTACCTAATCTCTCTCCAGCACTTGCTCTTCCCTCTCAGGTTCAGTGTGTGTTTCTACACACTCAGGTCTAGTGTGCATTTCTACACACTCAGATCTAGTGTGTGTTTCTACACACTCAGGTCTAGCTCGCTACAGAACTGGGTCATTCACACTTCTTTTCAAAGTTATTACTAAAAGTTCTTTTTTTTTGCTATGATTGTAAGTGCTTCTGTTACACTCTAAGTGGCCACTAAACAGATTCAAGGTCACCTCTAGTATCTGTACATTTTCATGATCAGGCCACAAACCCCACCCTACTCACCCCCACTTGACTTCACAGCACTGGCTACAAGCTGTGTACTGGCTACAAGTGGGTACTGGCCTAGTAAGCCAGAGTCCTTCCACTCACTGCAACACCCATCATCATGCTGGCCACCCAACCATTGTATTTACTCTTCAGGGCTCCACTAGCCAGAACTTACTATGACCCAAGCAGCATCAAACTTGGGACAATCCTCCTGCCACAGCCTACCAAGCGTTAGAATTATGGGCTTGAGTGGTCACACCTAGCTACCAGTTACCACCCTTTCCATATTCTCTCGGCACTCACAGTAAGTTCTCATGTAACTTCATGCTTTCAAATGATCCAGTAATCATTTTCTTCTTATCAATATTAGGGCATGCAAACTTTTTATTTGGGAAAAAAATTAAACATAAAACAAACTAAATTTCTAATTGTTGTCTTTTAAGAAGTTAGGATAAATCTGAAACAAATTTGGTAAAAATGTTCCTTTTTTAAAAATGGTGACAAACTGGAAGCAGACAGTATCAATATTTCAACAGATATTCAGGTAAATCAATTATGAGATATTTTTAATAGATATGCAGCACAATAAATTAGCAAAATACATACTAACACAGAAAAATGTTGGCCAACACAGTGAAATAGAGGAAACAGAGAAAAGGCCAAACAAACACAGGGGAGGGGTTACAAAACAGATGTATAGTTATTGTAGGAGAATTTTATATTCATTTAATTAAAAGAGTCTAGAAAGTTACACACCAAAATTGTAACAACAACTTAGTCTTCTTTTGTCTATTCTGTTTAATGAGCATATAATACATTATGATCAGATTTTAAAATGGTCAACTTCAAAATGTATGCTGATAGTAGTTCATTATGAGAGTACACACCATTATTAAACTCATTTGTTAAAAAAAATGTAAAATGCCAACTTTGAAAAAAGTCATTGTTTCATTTGGTTAAAAAAGTCTGAGCATACAGGGACTTGGGAAAAATGTCTCAAGGCAATGAGCACTTGTCATCAAGAAGAATGTTAAAATACACCCTAGGAATTTCAGGACAGAAACTGAACAAACCATGGGACTACCCCACTGCAAAGGCTCCCAAGGACCATCTACTCACAACCTCTCATTTGGAATAATGGGTGCAGAGCAGGGGTCTGCAGGGCCATACAGCTAATTACTGCCTAGAGCCAAAAGGACTTCTAACTCAAAATACACACCTCTAATTCCTTTCTCAGTTCTCATGAGTCACAATAGCTTGCTGCCTGACTCTACTTAGAGCACAGAAATCAGCTGGAGATGCCCCTGAAAAGGCAGAGGTTCATTTTAGTAGCTTCCTTATCACTGACTCTAAGTAAGAAGAAACATCTTATGAAAGGAAGAAAACACGAACTGGGGGAACCCAATTCATGAGTCCCAGGATGAGAACATTTTTACAAAGCATATGCTAGACCACACTTTGTAGGATTTCCAGACTTAGATAACTTGAAAGCCAGGAAGGAAAATGCTCTCTGCATTTAACCTTTCAACCGTGTTGCAGGTTTTTTGTGTGTAAGCTATTGGGTTCATTCAACAAGTCCATCTCTCATTCCTCAGGGTTATGCACTCTCTAAGAGGAGTTTCAAGGAGCCTCTTTTTAAGATACTTTTATTTATTTATTTTGGGGCTTTTTTGAGACAGGGTTGGCTGGCCTGGAACTGGCTGTATAGACCAGGCTGGCCCTGACCTCAGAGATCCATCTGTCTCTACCATTTGAGAGCTGGGATTCAAGGTGTGAGCCACTACACCTGATCTAATGTGTTTTAATCAAAAGGAGTCATATTATAGGAATGACTGACATTTGTAGACCTCCTTGATCTTCACCCACCAGAGGGGGCCCATATGGATTTCTACATAACAAGAAACCTCAAGCATCAAGTTCAAATGAATTCTAAAACCATATTATTCACAACATAATCACCATTATACATTTAGCATCATAGTTCAAACCCTTAAAAAGTGAAACAATAAATAAGATTAAACCACAAAGACCTTAGCAGAGCTCCTGCCTAGAGAAGATGCTCAAAAGTGACTAGGTTTAGGAAATGTGGGCTCTCCTGAGTGTATGTTACAGTACTTTCAATAAATCAACAGCCTGGCACAGTCATCTTCCCAGAGATATAGGGGAGGGGCTTCAGGACCCCATCCATACAAAATCCACAGAAGCTTGAGTCCCTTCCATAAAATGGCACAAGATTTGCCATCTTACATACTTTAAATGCTTATAACAAATACAACTCACTGCTAGGTAAGTAGTTGTTAGACTGTACTATACATTTATATAAGGCAGCAATTTCCACATAAATATTGATCAACTCAGAAATGCTGAAAATGTCCAAGGTCCTCCAGTATCAAATACTTAGCGTTCTAAGCCTGTCGGAAGGATGTCAACACGATCACTTCATTAATAGACAGCAGGCTGAATTTGGCCTGCAGACCAAAGTTTGCACCCTCATCTATGAAATCCAGAACAGCTTCATGTCTAGGGACCCAATCCATCACTCAGGTCTCCCCCAATAAGTAGTCCTTCTCATCCCAGTCTTGTCTCTGCTCCGCTGGCCCTACTGTGCCTCACTGTCTCTGCTTACACACTTCCCTGCACACTGGTACCCCGACCTAAGTTTGGTACGATGGCTCTCAACCCTGATGGCCCAATTAAATTACTGCTTTCTCTCTGAGGTTTCCATTAATTCTCCCCCAGGAGACTTAGGAGCCCTTTATCTCTATTTTCGAAGTTCTTTGTGCCCACACAATGCCTGATACACATCAGATGTTCAATCAGGTAATGGAATAAACCAATTACTAAAAAACGAAACTTTAAAAGCTGTAGTCCTCCTAAGTCCTAGGTGAAATCCAGAAGGGCAACCCACAGGAAGAACTCACAGCTGACATCCTAAGAGTCTCTGGCACTAAGCTCTACATACAGGGAACACCAGTTGTTAGAAACCACAAAGATACAACATTGTGAAGTTAAAAGGCCAGTTAGTGGGTTCCTGGGCCCTCTGGTTGGTTCCTGAGGGTCCTGAAGGAGAAGGGGAAAGGTGGAAGAGAAGGCTGGCTAATGAATGTCTCTTTTCTGTGCCCCCTACCCATCCCGGCTTTCTTCAAAGCTACTCTTTATTTGCAAAAGGTCTCTCTTTGCCTTATATTTTTAAATCGGTGTGCTTTATCACACCCCTGCTCTGCTTCTAGCTGTCATATAAGCTGCACAGTTTTCCTCTCTGCTCCTGGGGTCTCCTGCCTCCTCCTCTTCTCTCTGGCTCTTGGCACCTGCTGCCAGATGCTGCTTCTGAAATGTGTTCCCTCGCTGAAATCCCTGCTCAACAAGGATTACAGCCAATTTCTGCATAAATCTCTTTCCAGTCCCTCCAGATAACAATCCAGGTGGTTCCAGCTCACTTACTAGGCTCTAATATTGGGGCCTCTGAAAGGGAAATCAAAGAGGACCTGAGGAATTGATGCTGGAGAGTTACACTTGTCAGTCACCCCCAAACTGCACTGTGTCTGCTTCTCCTTAAGAGAAGGTCTGAACCTCATTAATAAAGCCAAAGCTACTATTTATAACAGATGCTGGGCTCAGTATAAATCTATATCTGAAGTAGTCAAGAGACCTATTAGGACTGCACATTTTTAGAACTAGAAGGATGCTTGAATAGCCCCAAAAGTGAAAGCAAAGAGATACAGTCCATTAGTACTTACTAATTCAGGAGATATGCACTGTGAACCTATATTCCTACACTGTTTTAGAAGCTATGGATTCAGTAGAGATCAGTCTTCTTTTCAGGGGAGCACACAGTCAAGTAGATAAACTAAGTAAACTATACACAATATGTTAGCAATGAAAACATTACAAGGAAGAGAAAAGAGAAGCCACTTTAATATAAAGAGGTAGAGGAAGGCCTGGCTTAGGAAACATCTGGGCCACCTGCAATCAACAGAGATCAACCTGTGTGTTTTCAGAGAGCAGTGCTCCACACAGGGGAATAAGAGCAGCAGACCCTGCGGCAGGAAGGTGCCTGGTGTGTGAGAGGACAGCAGTGAGGACAGGACGGCAGCAGGAGGAGGATGCAAGGGGAGCACTGAGAAGTGACAACAGGGAGATGACAAGGCCAAATCACCAGGTCTGAGGCCACTCTAAGAACTTTAGGGGGCCACAAAGACAGCTTGGAAGTTAAAAATACTTGCTGTTCTTTCAGAGGACTGCTGTGAGATGGTCTTTCTGTTTGCTGTAAATATGTGTTGCTACCATTGGTGAATAAAGAAGCTGCCCTGGCCTATGGCAAGACAGGGTGTAGCCAGGCAGGAAATCCAAGCAGATAACAGGGAGAAGAAAGGTAGAATTAGGGCAGATGCCAGCCTGCTGCCCAAGAAGCAACATGCCAGCAGACCAGTAATATCACGGCCACATGGCAATACACAGATTAATAGAAATGGGTTAATTTAAGATGAAAGAGCTAGCTAGCAAGAAGCCTGAACCATAGACCAAACAGTTTGTAATTAATATCAAGCCCCTGACTGGTTATTCAGGTACCAGTGGGCAGGAAAGATTTATCCAGCTACAGAGGACCTGAATTTGGTTCCTAGCACCCACACCACACCAGGCAACTCACAACCATCTGTAACTCCAGTCCTGGGGATCTGATGCCCACTTCTGGATTCTATAGGTGTGTGGACTTTGGATTTCAGCCAAGACCTAAAGTTAATGAATTCTTAAGGATGGCTAGATGAACAATAAACCAACCAATAAAATTCAACTTTCACAAAATCAAGATACAATAAAAAACAAAACTTCATTGTTTGAGCAATTTAGGGGTAGGGGGATAGAATTCTCAACAACTTAGACTCACTATAACCTTACTTGGAATCAAAACCTCTGTGATTTCTCAGAAGTTCCCATGGTCATCTAGTCTAAGCTCTCAGTCTTGTTAATGTGGTAACTGGGCCTGAGAGGTTGCAGTGACTTCCTGGCAGACCTAGTGTTAACTGAGTTTTCCTGGCGTTCTATTCCATGCTACTCAGGAGCCCCTGCTGCTCTGGATATGTTGCTGGGCTGCTCACCAGGCTCTGGGTACCTGTGTGGTAGCTCCCTTGGTCTCTGAAACCTCTAAAAGTTAACAAGGAAGAAGAGCTGCCACCACATGGCATCTCCAGGCCCAGCCCATTCCCAAAGTCATTCAAGACAACAAGCAGATGGGACACCTCGTGCAGCCTTGAGGCAGGGGGAGGGGCTTGGACTTGCCTCTACTGGATATGCCTCCCCATGGGAGGTCTTCCTTCTTGTGGGGAGAAGTGGGGGAAGGGTTGGAGGGGGAGGCTGGGGGGACAGGAGGAGGGAAGAGAGGGATCTTTGATTGGTATGTAAAATGAATGAAAAATTTTTCTTAATTGAAAAAAATAATAACAAGCAGGTAAGTTACAAGCATTTATCCTAAGAGATAAGAAATGGATGGACACACAATGTGCTCAGTAATGTCAGGTGCCATCAGGCACCAAGAGATATGTATTTGACCACCAACCCTTTGCCCCCACTCCTGAACACAGCACTCCCCTTCTAAGGTTCTGGTGGGGCTGTAATCATATCGAAGCCACCTACTGGCCACAGAATGGAACGGACTTATGGCCTAGTCAACTAAAGAACCTTGTTCCTGGGACCACAACAAAGGTTTTGGGGTTCAAGCAGAAACAGGTACATTCCTGGGGTTTTATGGATGGAAGCTACAGAAAGACACACCAAACCATTAGTTATGTGAGCCAAAACACGTATTTTGTTCTGGGTGGTTCATGAGTTACTATTACTTGTAACCACAGAATTCAGACTCTCATAGGCACTTGCACACCATTGCTAATTTCATTAGTCAAGTGACCTTCTAAAGTGGCTGTCATTCTTAGAAGAAAGGTAATTGAGGTTAACTAACTTTCCAACTTCACACAACCAGAAAGAGATTCAAATCTAAGTCCTTCTGCTCCAAGTCCCACGCACCAGGAACTCAAGAAGAAAAAACTCTTTGACATCGAAAAGTCCAACAATTTTGTTCAAAATTATTGGCGGGGGGGGGGGGGGCGATTCTGTGATTAGGAGTGCTCTTGCAGACAATTCAAGTTCAGGTCCTAGTCCAAGTCAGTTGGCTTACAACCACCTGTAACTCGAACTCCTGGGGATCTGATGTCCTCTTCTGGCCTCCCAAGGATACCCCCACATACATGGTACACAGTCACACAGGTATACACACACATAAATAAAAATAAATCTTTTAAACATTTTAGGTGGCTATTTAAGATACAAAAACAGAGAGAAAAATTAAACTAGCAAAGAGGGGGTGGCTTCTACCTCTGGCTCTAGCACATGGCCTCAGCTGCAAAGACTTGGGGTCAATCACTGTACTTGTCTGAGTGTTGTCCTCTCACCTATAAAAATAATTAGTCTGAACAAGTTGAATTCCAGGCCCTTTAAAAGCCTGTTCTGAAAAATCTAAGGTTCTGTTTAGGTATGCAATCAATTTTTTTTTTTTTTTTTTTTTTTTTTTTTGGTTTTTTTTTTTTTGGTTTTTTGAGACAGGGTTTCCCTGTATAGCTTTGCGCCTTTCCTGGCCTCGAACTCACAAAGATCTGCCTGCCTCTGCCTCCGGAGTGCTGGAATTAAAGGCGTGCGCCACCACCGCCCAGCTCAATTTTTAACCAATTGCTAGGTAGGACATCAAGCAGATTTCAACTTAATGTCAAGCCCAGCAGTTGGTAATGGCTCTTAGGGCACAGAGTTGAGGGGCTCTGAGCTACAGGATCTACTGGGAAATGAGTGCTGGCTTCTGTGGTCAGAGGCAGCACATGAGAATACATGCATAGGTTCGATGTGTTTGCCATTGCTGGTAACTCCCTTTAAACCAGATGTGTTGCTCTCTTTCCACCACTGGGACTGCCTGAACCTTCAAAGATTCGTCATCCCAGAGGCTCTTAAAGGAAAATAGTCGAAAATGTATTTTCAGAACTTGGGGAGCAGTCCAACTCATAATAGGACTCTCTCCCCACAGGGCTGCTAGCTGAACTGTACTTCTTAACTCTGCTGTCCCCAAATCCTCTATTCCTGAGGAATGAAAATCTGTACAGCGTAGTAAACCACCAATTTCAGGAAGGGCCCTCACACACCAAAACTGTGACGTCCACACACTGTGTGAGAGCAACCTCCACAACAGGTTGGCCAGACTCAGGGTAGAGGAGTGAGGACACCTTATTTTCCCTTCCTCTCACTTCAACCCAAGACATGCCGCCTCAATGTGATACATGGATAATTGGAAATATGATAATGACATATATATTGGAGTCAATGGAGGTTTTGTTGTTTGGGTTTTATTTGTTTGTTTGTTTTCGAGACAGGGTTTCTTTGTGTGGCCCCGGCTGTCCTGGGACTCACTGTGTAGACCAGGCTGGCTTCAAACTCAGAGATCTACCTGCCTCTGCCTCTGGAGTGCTGGGATTCAAGGGTTGCACCACCACTGTCTGGTGCCAATAGTTTTTAAGATCTGTTGCAAATAAAAAGGGACCATTTTATATGTAAATAAACTTTGCTTAATAGCATAGGTCTGGCTAATAGTTGCCATGGTTAAGATAACCATGTGGTCTCCTGGGTCTTCTTCAGTGCTTCACTGCCCACATAATATTGGACTGTCTAGAGAGCAAAGTTCAAACTCTGCAAAGTAATCTACAAGTCCTTCTAGATCTCCCTCAGGCTGCCACACCACTCTTATTTTTTCTGAATATCCCACATTCTCTTGTTCATCAAACCAACTTAAGTCAAGCTGGTGCTACCTCATGCCTTTATGCATGTTGGCCTCTTTAAAAAAAAAAACATATTTTGTTTATTCACTGAAAACTCCATATGATGTGTTTTGATCATATTTGCCCCTATTCCCTCTATCTTCTCTCAAATCCCCTCCCACTTCCTTACCTTCCCCAACTTCAATCCCCCCCCCTTTTAAAAATGAACTCAAGTCCAACTGCCCATATAATCCTGGGTGTGTGGCCATACAGGAATATGGGGGACCAACCAGCATGCTGGTACCTTAGCCTGAGATGTCCTTCCTGCAATGAAACGAACTACTCTTGTGTGTTTGAGATCATTGTCCCATAAAGCCTTTCCCCCAAGTGGAACTAACCACATTCTTCCTTGTGCACTACAGAATACCTGCAGGGCTCACCACATGAGTTTTGTTTATATATCTCTCTCCTCCACAACTGCAATATTTTGTTACTCTAAAATAGAGCTGATCAGAAGGTAAGCACTAAGTAGATGTTTATTGTAGGGGTGGGGGCGGGAGAGGTATTTATCTGGTCCATGATCTCTGTTGTGCCTAGACATTATCTGTAAACAGCCATTAACTCATACATATGTATATTAATTCAAAAATTTCTGAGTGGCTTCTGGGTGTGGGGGCCTGCCCATGCCATTAGTCTCAGCATTTGAGAGGCAGAGGAGGCCACCTTTCTGTGAGTTCAAGGCCAGCCTAGTCTACCTGGAAAGATCCTGTCTCAAAAAAAGAAAGTGTCCAGCATTGAACTATGTGCCAAGCATATGTGGGCTTACTGGTCAACCAATGAAGCTTAAAGTTTAGGTCCCCCTGACTTGTAACTTTCAATGCTGTGTGTGTGTGTGTGTGTGTGTGTGTGTGTGTGTGTGTGTGTGTTTCTTAAAAAGGGCAGACAGACTGTATATGCCTCTGGTGCCACAAAAACATCTACCCTTAGCGTCACAGGTACAAAGGGATATAATGCAAACATTATATCTCTTCTTTTTCCTGTTTAGTGGAGAAAACAGTCAACTATTTGTTCATTCATTCATTCGAGGAGCATTTACTAAGCAATGTTGTTAGTCACACATGCAGAGATAATGTCAACACTGTTCCTGACCTTATGGGGAAGGTTCCTACTTTGGAGACAAATGAAAGCCAGTTGTGTTCAGGGGACAGAAAGCAGTTTAGAGGACAGTGACACTTGGTGTTGGTAAAAGATTATCCTAAACCAGTCTCGGGAGGTACTGAGTCCTATCTATTACTGGAGGAGGGGGGATAATGGAGAATTCAGCTGAGCGTGGATTGTAAACCCTATACGCAAGAGGAGGCCCAAACATGTACAAGAAAGAGGCAAAGGTAAAGTGGTGAACGTTGCGTCAGGAAGCGAAGGAATGTGGGAACTTTTCACTGGCACTCAAGTCAGCAGTGAGGGCGAACTCCCTGCCTCAACTTAGCCACCAACTTCCTGATTACATGGATAACCCAACACCTCTTCAAGTCTTGCTATTCCTACAATCTTCGGATATGCGTCCCTCTTCCCTAGAATAAACTCGTCGCCGCCCCTAGCCAGCTGTCGGCTCCGTGAGACCGACTCTTGTGTCTCGTTGAAGACCCCCTCTCTTCACTCAGGGCTCACAAGACTGGGTCGAGTTTGGGGTCCAGGGTCCCGGGTGCGGATCCGCCCCCATCTCCCACTCGCCGCTTCCATAGCAACCAGCTTACCACTTCACGGGCCCGGCTGGAGAAGTCTCCTTTGGGCCGAGGGCTTCGGCGGAACAGCTCATCCCGGCTGCCATCGGCCCCGCCACCCACCGCCACTCCCAAAGCCTTGTTCCGTGTCTTCACAGTCTTGACACTTGCCCGGAAGAGGAGCGTGATGTCCACCGCCATAGCGACCCACACCGCGGCCAGAAGCCGGTCGGCACACGTCAGCAGTAGGCGACCCCAGCAAGAACCCGGTCGGTCGCTGAGGGACGTTCCGTTTTCGCACGCTTCCGCCTGGGAACCGTGGGCAGAGAAGAAAGGTTCCGCTCTCCGCCGTGTACCACGGAGAGTGGAGAAAGGTTCCGGCCTCCTTTCGGAATGAGGTATCTCCACTCCAGGCGGAGACATGCGTGTGTCAGCAGCCGTTTCTCCTCGCTGCAAACTTACGGCAAGCTCAGACGCTCGGAAACTTCCCGGCACGCTGAGAACTGGGGTTCAAGGAATGACCATGAAGCCAGAAAGATCGCTCCCTTAGGTCTGTTTAGAAGGTGGCCGGCTTGGTTGACAGGTGGGAGGAGTACCACCTTTGACCTTCGGCGTCAAGGGTTCCCCTTGAGAAGCAATGATTGATGACCATCTGGGCGCAGGAGCTAGGACAGGGCAAGTGTGTTTAAAAAAAAAAAAAAAAAAAAAAAAAGTTAGAGGCTAGAGGTCTTTCTTCTCCAACCTTCAGCCACTTCGATAAAGCGAAGCCAGCGCCTTCCTTGGAATGCACAGAGAATTAAACAGAGGCTCATATAAAACGTTTTCATGTTGTTTGACTCTTATTAGTACATGGCCATTAGACATTGCTGTTGTTGATAATATGGTTGTTCGAAGTCTTCTTACATACGATGGGGAAGAGGCTTAGAGCAGACATCCCAGAGCGGAGATGAGGGGAGCTTACAGGAACTTATCCGAGTCAGACAGAAGTGGAACAGACTGACCTTGATCGTGGGTTATGGTCATCCTCAATATGTAGTTTTGAAAAGTGTTCTCCTGAATCACAGTTGTCGTAGAGAGAGAAGATGGGGGAGAGGAAGAGAGTTACTGAAGTGGACTAAAGTCAGCCAGTAAGAGTTTTCCGAAGGCTTGGCTCATGGGTCATTTTATTTTTTTATACACTTTTAACTAAAATAGTTATGCCACTTTCCCACTTTCCCTTCCCTTTCCTCCCTCCAACCCCCTCAAGTGTTCTCCCTCCAACTCCGTCCTTATTCCCCTATTCAGGCTCAGACTGATAGCCTCTTCTTCCTGTATTATTATTGTTAGGTATATGTATAAGCATATGCATGGATATATACGCCCAACTGGAACCTGCTCAGTCTGTTTTTTGTTGTGTGTGTATGTGTGTGTTTATGGTTTCAGGGATAATCACTTTGTATTGGACAAACGATTAGTGGGTCCATCCCTGGGATAGGCTAACTCTTTGTCTCTCTCTCTTTCTCTCTCTCTCTCTCTCTCTCTCTCTCTCTCTCTCTCTCTCTCTCTCTCTCTCTCTCTCTGCAATAATTGTTGCTTGTAGTCCTGTAGTTTCTTGTCCAGGGGTGTGACCTCATGGTTCATTTTTAATTCAGTATGGACTTTTCTGATTCCTTTTTTTGTTTGGTTTTTGTTTTTGTTTTTCGAGACAGGGTTTCTCTGTGTAGTTTTGGTGCCTGTCCTGGACCTTGCTCTATAGGCCAGACTGGCCTAGAACTCACAGAGATCTGCCTGGCTCTGCTTCCTGAGTGCTGGGATTAAAGTGGGATTAAAGGCATGCACCACTGCTGCCCGGCCAACTTTTCTGATTTTTGTTTTCCTTAAAAAGAAAGCACAACAATGATGTGTGTTAAAAATAGGGCTTTTTACAGTCAGCAAGATGAAAAGCTAGTCTCATACTAATCCTCGGATCATATTTGCCTTTACACTTGCATGTTCTAATCAGTTGTATGGTTGAGTTTTCCAGAGACACTGATCTTACAATAGGCGAAATGCAGAGCAGCTGTCTTCCATTAAGCCAGACTTAAAAGAGAATTGCAAAGATGCAAGTGCCAGTTCTTCTTACCAAGTCCTTTATTGCTTCGAAAACTATTTCCTCTATGAATATGTTTATGTTAATATATAGTAGATGTACCCTGATTATTTTAGGTGAATAAATATTTCTAAGCTGTCTATTTTATTTCCAATATAGTAACTACCAATAGATAAAAATCGATGCAAACAAAAATTGTTTAAGGCCTTGCATAATTTTGTAGAAATATAAAAGTTTTCTGAGATCAAATGCTTGAGAACCACAGTATTAAAGACATGTTTAGAAGAAATATATGTTAAGGAAATATTCATATAACACAAAAGAAGTAAAAGATTATTTAACATCCAGAGTTATAGCCACTTCATCAGTCCTGAAGAAAAATGTCTATACAACTTGAGGAGGAGGTAGAGGAGGAGGGTGTGTGTAAGAGAGAGAGAGAGAGAGAGAGAGAGAGAGAGAGAGAGAGAGAGAGAGAGAGAGAATCTGTTCCAATGATTCTGCCTTTGCATCTTGCATAAATGGTGCTTTGTTTTATGGGGACATTAACGAGTCTTTGGCTGTGCAGAGGTAAGCCTGGGGCAGAGTAAATGGAAAGAGAATTAAATTGCCTTGCATAACAACGTGGAGGAGTTGAATTAGGGGAAAGAAGAGAAAGCCAGAACCTTGGAGGGGTCCAGGAAATTAGAAAGTAGATAAGTGGGGAAGGGTTTATGTAGGAGGGACACTGAGCTTCCTAAAATAGTGTATGGGTAGTGCTTTGTGTGAGCCATGTGCTGGGTGCAGTTGGGTGTGGGTAGATGAGCCTCCAAATTTTCTGTTTGGATATGTAAAAGTAGAGAAAGCTGTGGTGCAGATGGGACCCAAGTAAACTCCAGACAGGCTGTACAGCCTCAAGTGGTGGTGAATACATAAAACCCTTGGCAAGTTCCACAGAAGAGGCCATTTGCCCTGACCTTCTGACTTGTTTCACTCTACTTTGGATTTTCCCACTGTAATGAGTTAAATGATGGGTGCTCAAGAACTCTGTCCATATCTAGGTTTTTCTTGGACCCTAGATTCAGTGAACAGGATATCTAGTGGCCACTAGAACCCAAAATTTACTTGCCAACAGGATCTGGAAATATAGCTAAGTTACAGTTACAGGTCTTGAGCAGAATATTCTGAATGACATCATAGGACCTAAAGTCAGTAAAGTGTCGATAAAAAAGATGCTGACTTAGGAATGTGAGGACACAGGCAGATAACAGACAGATATAGCTAGCTACATGCTAGAAATGCTGACAGTCACCAGGAGCTGAAGAAGCAAGGGACCCTTCTTCCTTGAGAGCCTCAGAAGGATGTGTGGGTCTGCAAACACTTTGATCTCTTTCCAGGACTGTGGAAATAAATGTCTGTTGTTTTAAATCACCGAATTTGTTGTCATCTGGTACTGAAACCCCAGGAAACAAATGCACGCCGTAATTCCCTCCCTTCATTTTCTGGTCTCTTCTGTACCCGCCTCATTTAGTTTGGGGCCCTCTTTGGTTCCTCTGTCCCTGTGTGGGCACTCATTCCCTGCAGACAAGCCATCCCCAGCTGCCTTGGGTCTGTGTCTTTCTTGACTTTAAATTCTACAGCTACCTGCCTTTGTGTTCTCTTCTTCCCCTGTCTCCTTGATTTCCTTACAATCTTCCGTTCTCAGAGAATTGCAGCTGACCAGGGCCCCTATTCTTAAAGGAAGGTTAGAGAGAATGAGCCTCATCCAGTAAGAAAGGGTGCCAACAAGGGTACCTTTCATTGAATATGCAGCTAATAGGGCATCCAGTGGCCAACAGCATATGATCCAAGCATCACTTCCAACATGTGTCTCAGCTCTTGCTGACAGCTTCTCCTTTAAGGAATTTCTTGAATGTAAGAGAATTTGTTTACAAGTTCTGCGGCAGCCTGTAGTATCTGAACTGGGGCTTGTCAATCTGGAAAGATGTTCCACTTTGAAAGAAGAGATGCTTGCCACATCCTCACAACCACTCCAGAGGGCAGTGAATGACAAGCTTCCTCAGAATTGGAGGTGAGGAGGTGAGCCAATCCCAGAGCAGTACCACTGGTCAAGCAGCCGCTCCGCAACGAGGGTCTCATCACAGGGACAAAATGGGTCCCGGGTGTTGAGGGCTCTTTGTACGCTGTGGCGATGTATTGTTGTGATTGGTGTAATAAAAAGTGAAATGACCAATAGCTAGCAGGAGAGATAGGCAGAACTTGCGGGCAGAAAGAGAACACTGGGAGGAAGAATCACTGGTTGAGAGCCAGACACAAAGGAAGCAGGATGGGAAGTGTGGAGAGAGTAAAGGTAACCGAGCCACGAAACAGAACGTAGATTAATAAATACGAGTTAATTTAAGTTATAAGAACCAGGTAGGAACAAGCCTAAGCTAAGGCTTAGCTTTCCTAATTAATTAGTCTCTAGGTCATTATTTGCCGACTGGTGGTCCAAAGACAGTCTGGCAAGAAATCTTGCTACACCCAGACCCTTGACCATACATAGTCCATTTGTCATCCCAGGGCCATGTGGGTAGGTTTTAAGATAGAGTTACGAAGAACAAGTGTGAGAGCCAGGCGGTGGTGGTGCACACATTTATTCTCAGCACTCGGGAGGCAGAGGCAGACAGAGCTCTGTGAGTTCGAGGCCAGCCAGGTCTACAGAGTGAGATCCAGGACAGGCTCCAAAGCTACACAGAGGAAACCCTGTCTCGAAAGAAACAACAAACAAACAAAAGGAATAAATGTGGTGGGGCATTACCTGGGATCTGAATTCTGCCAGTCATATCTCAGGTAATCACCATGGGGATACTTGGCTCATCCTGAAAGTTATTCCAACTAACCCTGTCCTCTATTATTTTCACATAGGAAGACAAGCAATGTTTGTAGTGACACAGTCCAACTAACTGGTTCTTGGCATGGTGTTCTTGCCATCAACATTGACCTTGGGAAAACCCCCTTCCCTTTCCAGGAGATTCCTCTTGTCTCCTACTACAAATAAGTTGTCCGGATTGGGGGCCCAGCAAGGATAAGATGCCGTGGCACACATGAAACTTGGTACAGCTTGGAATTTAGCCCTGAAGATGTTCATCTGTCAGAAGTGGTCTCAGAAGCTGCAACTCACACGTCTTCACTGTGGCTCTAAGGAGTTGGTCCTTGGGCTCCATAAACGTTAATGCTGATAGTCACGGCGTGAAGGGGAGTGACTAGCTAGTGTCTGAGGGCAGCTGAGCAGCCAGTGTCTGATGGAGTCCACTTCCAGGCACCGTGCACATGTGAGCCCTGGTGAACAAGAGGCTTCGGGAGAGCCCAAGGGAAGCACTGTTGCAGCTAGCATCCTCTGTTAAGCCTGTGGTCCACAGCCATTAAGGCTTGGCTGGCCAGCAGCCATAGGATCACATACTTGCCTTTCTTCTACCTGCACAGCAGAGGCTCAAGGATTTTAATAGCTAACCAACTTTTCTGAGCCATCTAAACACCCTTAGAAATCCAGGAAACAATTTCCAGAGGCTGACTAACTAGTAGGAGAAACCCACACCTCACACAAGGCACCAGGGACAGAAGGACTTGGGTTTGAATCCCAACTAAATCATTAGCTGTTTGGGCAAATATTTCCCCCAAGATCCCCTTGAGGAGACGGGAACACTGCCTACTACTGTGACTTCTTGGAGCAAGGACTACCCCTAAACGTTCTTCTCCCTTTTTAGAAGTTGACATCTGGTTGTGGGGCAACACCCACAGGTTCTCATTTTCAAATCTGTGAAATCTAGTTGGATCACTGCTTCTAAGCAACTCAGTTTAGAACTTTTCACTTTGGCCTTGAGAAAGTGCCTTGTGCAGACTGCTTCTAAAGACCCATGAAGTAAAGGCTTGGCCTCGCCAGTTTGACACTGTTGGGAGGTAATGGAAAGCACCCTAGTGAGAGGTGTACAGGTTATTGGGGTTGTGCCTTAAAAGAAAATGCCAATCTCTTTCTTTTTCTCTTTCTAAGATGATTGTATCAGATGTTTATTATAGTAACAGAAAGCCGAATAAGACACTTGTTGACCAGAACCCTTAATTCCATACATAACCTCAATGTTATGCATCACACATGTTCAGGTAGTTGGAAAGTGGGGCTCAGGACATCTTTTGGAAGAATAAGTTCTGCTGCAATAGAAATGGGGTGATGGTCGTCAGCTAGTAGAAGCCACTTGTGTCTTTCTGGGTGAGCATAAATCCATCTGTTCTTTTTTCTTTCTTAAACAGAATTTGTGGGCCTGCTCTCTGTCTTGTGACTGGAATACCAGCACTCATTGCTGCCTGCCACTTACAGATGTCAGTGAACAGAGATGGAATTAAATCTTCAAAAAAAAAAAAAGTCCTTTATTCAGAGCAGATGGCAGATTACCACCTTAAAAATGCTTGCCGTTTCATCTCCTGCTAGAAGGTTATTAGGGAGAATCAGGGGAAGACAAAAGCATTAGTCTCCCTAGAGCTCAGGCTCACCCTTCTATGGGGTGGTCAGCCAGGCTGACATGCTCGATGTCCATGTCTCATTATCATCCCTTGCACCAATCCCTCAGTGAGAGTCTGGGCTTGGGCACCGCTGGAAACGCGGAGTCTGTTAGCTTCTGCTGGGGTTGGTCTTGTGCGCCTTTAGGGGTATCTGGGCTGGGAGGGAGGGGGTTAACACAGGACAAACTGACTTGCGGAGTGTGTGCATGCTAAGCTATTGAAACATGCCTGTGCTGTCTCCCCTGTACCGTGTGCAGTACACTGTCTTTATAATACAGTTTGAAAGCATCCCCATCTGCCCTCCCATCCCCCATGTGTGTAACACTCTAGTTTCTACAAAAATGAGGACACAAAGACCCCTGTCCTCAGAGACTTAATCTACAAACTTTCAGATGCCTAAAGTACAATGTAACATTCATTCTGAAGTTTCTGGTCCTTTCTCCCTCTCTTTGGGTCCAAATCCTGCTTTGCTTGCTCCATGTCAGAGGACATAACTCCCCACCAAACATAATCAAGTCACTGAAACTCAAGACCCCCTCTCCTTGCCCCCACAGGCTTGGAAGTTGGTGTGACCTCTTCCTAGCTCTTGCTTTCTCCACCCCGGGAGTTTCATAAATCACCTCATAAAAACGTATTTACTGGTTCCCCTGACATAACAGCAGAATCAACTGCTCAAGACACCCTTCACGAGTCTCCCTCCTCCCCCGAAAACTGGCACACTGTGATGGTGGTGTGGCAGTGGGGTTTCCAGCTTGAGTTTCTGTCCTCTGCCTTTTGACAGTGTCTTCTGTAATTAAGACAACCGAATCCTCGTTTTTATCGAGTTGGATGGTGAATCACAGAATAAATGCTTTCCCTTACACTTTAAAAGAATTTAATAGGAAAATATTTTTCCTACATCCTGTTTCAAGGGGAAAATGTGATTTAGGGACATTTTATAGTTCACAACAGGATACTGAAGGGCATTTGGTTTTGCTTTAGTTTATTATGACTGTGTTTTTCTAGCATGAAGTAGTCTTTGTGATTATTTAGATAAGTCTATAGATAGCCACAGAATTATGGAAACTTAGGACTGGAAAGGCCTTAACTATTAGCCAGACCAACACTCTTCATCTCTCAGATGAGAACACAAGTGACTTGTCCAAGGTCACATGTTAGATTCTTCATGGCCTGACTGTTGAATGCTTTGGAACCAGCCGTGTGCTGCAAGAGGGGTGGCTAGCAAAATGTTCACACGGAGAGACCTGCTTCGATCTCTGAAAACTTTTTAATTTGGCAACTGAAATACGGTGTGTGTGTGTGTGTGTGTGTGTGTGTGTGTGTGTGTGTGTGTGGTGTGCCCCTGTGTGGCCCATTATAACCATTCTTCTATCCTGTTAGTGAGAAATTCAAAATGGTTCCATTGTCTATTCAATACAAGGACTGCACTGGGTACAGAAAATAGGAAACAAAGCTTAAGTGTCTACATTGAACAGGTCAAGAACTAACAGAAAAATACATACAAGGATAATTATCATTAAATGTGATCATGGAGCATCTCTTGGGCCCTTTTCTGTTGCAACAATAGAATAACTGAGAGTAATTTATAAAGAATAAATGTTTATTCTTATCTCAGTTTCATTTTTGTTGCTGTGACAAAATATCCAGATGAAAAACAACTTTGGGGAGGGGAGGACTTCTTTGGCTTACAATTCTAGGTCACAATCCATCGTTGAGGGGAAGTCAAGGCAGGATCTCAAACCGCGGCTCATACCACATCCACAGTCAGGAGCAGAGAGGAGCAAACGTCCTCATGTGCCCACTGACTTGCTGCTCTCACTCAGCTCGTTTTTTTTTTGTTGTTGTTTGTTTGTTTGTTTTTTGTTTTGTTTTGTTTTGTTTTCACTCCTACACAGCTCAAGGCCCAGCCTATGAAAGGCTTCTGCCCACAGTGGCCTGAGACTTTCTACCTCAACTAAGACAGTCAAGATACCCTCCGTGGGCATGCCCATAGCCAACCTGGTCTAGGCAATCCCCATCTAGGCTCTCTTCCCAGGACATTCTAGGTTATAGCACGTTGACATTTAAAGCCACCCATCACAATGCTTTCGTGGTTCTGGGTGCTCGGAGGTCCAAGGTCAGGGGGCCATATCGGAGGATAGTCTCCATGCTGCTGGGGATTCTGCAGAATCCCGAGGTAGTGTCGAGTCATATATGAGGGCAGTTTGTACAAGGAAAAGCCCCTCTGGCCTTTTTAACACACCCACTACAGATTAATAGGTTTTCTGCACCCCCCAAAATAAGTTTATCTGCTGACACAGTAAGCCAGTTCAAACAGAACTGAAAAAGTATAACAACAGGTTTATTTGAGCAAAGTAATTCCCAGGCGAGTTCTCAAGTCCCAGAGATCAAGGCCGGAGCCATACCCCCAAACTAAAGCAGGGAGACTTTATAGGCTGTAGGTGAGGGGTGTTGACATGGCCTCCACAAGCTGGGTTTGTGCTCAAGTTTGGTCAAAGGCTGAGCGCTTCAGGCAGGGTCTTGGTTGGCTGGCAGCAGCAGGGGAGGAGCGGCCCGAGTCACCAAGAATGCAGAACTGGGCTTTTTGGCGCTTTTCCTTTGTTCAGAGACTCCAAGCGGGCAGGCTTCGGAGAGAGTCTAGACAGGAATGGGTCTCGCCGGACTGCGCAGGAGCGAGCTGGAGGTCCCAACTGAACACAGAAAACTCGCTAGCCTGTAGTGGATTGACCCATTGTGAGAGCAGGGGCCCTCTGACCCCTCTCTCCCTGAAGACCAACCAGGCTTGCTCCCATCTCTTAATACCTCTCAGTGGGGGTTAAGTTCCAACACAGGCTTTGATTGGAATTTTTTTTAAACCTTGGTTGTGTCTTGTTTGTTTGTTTGTTTGTTTGTTTGTTTTGAGATGCAGCCTTGTATCAGGTCTTTGGGTAGTTGGTTAGGGGATTGCCAAATTCATCCTGTGAGACAGGAAAAAAATAACAATCAGAAAAGACAGAAGACCCAAGCAAGGAGAAGGTGGAAAGACCAGCTTGCTGGGAACAAAAAAACAGCCCCTTCAGGAAGGGGGGTCCAGAACCAGGAGCCTGACAAGTGGGCTGGGGTCCTACAAGGTCCCTGGATCATCTCCTTCTCCCTTCTTGGCCCTGTTTGTTTGCCCCTGGGGGGGGGGACACTTCCTTCCACCCTCCTCTGCCCAAATGTCCCCTGGGAACAAAGAAGTTGCCATCTATCTTGGCAGCTCAGACTCACTGTCCCTACTTCAGATCTCCCTTCTCCCTCAGTTTCTATGCCGCCCAGAGTGGCCTCTAAGTCAGAATCATCCTCCCCTTCCCTAGACTGCTAGGATTACAGGGGCACTTCACCATATCTAGCTTGAATTGTTTTTTGTTTTTTTTTTTAATGACATCTCTGAAAAATGAAAAATTTTAAAAGAGCTATGGAATCTTAGCCTGCTCTGGGGTGGGAGTGGGGGGAATGGTGTGAGCAGGGGTTAGAAAGAGGGCTGGGGAGATGGCTCAGTGGGTAGTCTGAGTCCCCAGAACTCACAGAAAGCTGGGAGCAGTAGTACATGTCTGTAATCTGAGTGTTCCTGCAGCAAGATGGGATGGAGACAGGAGAATCCCTGGAAGCTTGAGGGCCAGCAGCTTTTGCATTAAGTAGGAGTGAACAGCAGAGATACCCTGTTTCAAGCAAGGTTGAAGGCAAGACCGAGACCTAAGCTGACCTCTGACCTCATAAGAACACATGCATGTTGATGCAGATAACACACAATTTAGAAGTCTTTCCTGCAGTAGAACTGTGGAAAAGGGACCCTGTGTCTTCTGGCTGTCTCAGGCATCCCAGACTTGGTAGTGCAAAAAGCAGATCTTAGCCTGATATTGGGGCAGGAGCTCTATGTCACAGTTATCTGTGTCAGATAATTCTGGGTTCAAATCTCAGTCATTTGTTAGTTCTGAGCTCTCTAAGCCATGTCTTTACTGGTGAATTAAAAAAGTACAACTATCAGGCGTGGTGGCTCATGGCATACCTTTAATTTCTGAACTTGGGAGAAAGAGGCAGGCGGATCTCTGAGTTTGAGGCCAGCCTGGTATATAGAATGAGTTCCAGGACAGCCAGGACTACACAGAGACCCCCTATCTTGAACCCCACCTAAATGAGACGCCCTGCATATAAAGTGTGTAACACAGGTTCTGCTCTAGAATTACTGATAAAGGATACTGTGCAGCTGTGTAGCAAAGAGGATGCTGGGTGATGCTGGGCAGCTACTGGTGGTAGGCATCTCCTTCAACTTCTAGAAGGATGTCCACATTCTTTCCAGGCCTCCATTGCTCCCAGTTCAAGGCTGACACAGCCCCTTGGGTCAATGTCTTGAGTTAAAGGAAGTCTTGGGACATGCTCAGCCTCTGTGGTCTGGGTAAGCCATGGGGAATGTTCTCAGATTTGGAGTGTTATTCTGGAGAGCAGAAGATTTAGGGGATGGATGAAATGAAAGAGCCCGAGTGTTTGAGCCAGTGGGAGAGACCAGCTGTTCCCCATTTCTGCTTTAAACACAATGAGAGGTAATGAGTTTACATTGAAGCATGAAGGGTTTAGGCTAAACATTAAGAAGAATTTCCTGAATGTGGGTGTTGTTGGGCTTCGGAACGAGTTACCAAGGTGTTTGAAACAAGGGCAGTGTCTCTTCTGGCTGCAGCCCCGAGGCCCTTGGAATGGTTTTTGCTCTCATGCTCTTTCTGAGCTGGGGCATCCTTGATACTCATGGAACCTTCTGCTGGTGCCTGTTTGAGCCAACCCTGTTGTCAGAGACCTTGATCCATCCTAAGAAGACCGACTGTGGTGCTAGCCAGATCATTGCCTCGGGCCATCGGCAGCTTGACATTCCACAGATGCCACGGTTGCTTAAGTAGGCTCCTCCAGTGACCAACATCTCTCTTTGAAATTTATTAAGAAATTCTCTGTAGGGCCTCTTTCACCAAAAGTGCATTTAATAAAGCTCGGAATTTCCTCACAACACACTTATTTAGTTGATATATTTTTAGGTCTCGGTTATTACTCGGCTTCACTTTGCTTTGCAGGCAGCGCAGCGGGACTGCAGGGGTTTTGAACAACCAGACCCTGATCACCTACTGGACTTCTCCAAGGCCTCCCAGGAAAGCAACTCTCTAGCCATTCATCTAAGAAGCTTTTAAGTGAGCTACTGATTTCCATAATTGTTCTTCCAAAAGGCAGGCAAATTGCAGCGGCTGTGAGCTTCCTGGGGAAGAGTTTTCTATCCACCTACCCAGCAAGTAGCCCATGTGGGCTGTGTTTCTATTGCAGAGTCAGTTTAAAAATGAACAGCTCTCACTCCACGGAGGCTTTTAAGAAGAGCTCCTATACTGGCTGATAGCATATGCGTTCTCTGTGTGCTCATATTGTTTTGTTCAAGGCCCCCCATTTATTATTTCATTTATAAAGCGCCTCACTGTCATCATTAGAAAGCTTTCCCGTGTCAGCTGCTTCCTGGAGATGCACCAGACACTCGCGGTCACAGATGAGTCCAGGCGGCACTAGCTCCCCCTCCCCGCCACACACCACACCGTAGTTCCTGCCAGGGAAGGGCTGACGAGCGATGGTTTTCAAACCCAACAGTTACGGGAAAGTGAGAGCCTTCCTTTTCTTAAGGTTCACTCCAGCGCGGGGTCAACAAAGGGTGTGGGGCAGGCCAGGCACTCAGAAGCAGCCCTGACTACAGAGCCTACCTTCTCCTGCACTCAGAAGCCGGCAGGACCCTCAGCCAAGAGACAGCACTCCCCCAACCTTATTCTCACCTCTCCTCCTCGGCCCACTCTCCCCTAGAAGTTCTTGGGGGTCCTACCCTCCCTCGTGTTATCGTTCGTCTGCTTCTCTGGCTTCTGGAAGGATGTAAGTGGACTTTCCTCTGTCCCACTAGTCCCACAGCCAGGCCTTCCATGCCCTTCTGTCTGTGACACTGAGCGCTTTTCTTCCCAGTCTGTCCTGTATTTGTCCTGCCCTTGGGGAGTGTAAGTTCCAGGGAGTGGAGGGTGAGGGTACAGTGCATTTCAGCAAAATGGGCTGAAAGATGGTAACGAGGGTGGTAGCCAGTCGTTAGGCAACCCTTACCAGGTTACAAACACAGTTTTCAGCATTTGATGGAAAGCAAACTGCCAATCCCATAATGTGGGCATCCTTGTCCTTCCTGTTTTATAGGTATGAAACACTGAGATACCGAATAGTCAAGACACTCACTTAGAGATACACAGAAGTAACAGATCTGTTAGAATTCCTAGCCACTCTCCCTCCTACCTGACCGCACCTGCACTGTCCAGTAGCCAGACAAGATGCTTAGTCATCCCAGGGCCTTATGTCCTACGTAATCCGTGTGCTTTGTGATCATGAAATCTATGCACATGTGTGGCGTAGCTACCTACCTAAGCCCATATGTGCATGTGCGGGGTGTGGGGGAGGGCGACTATAAAAGTGGGTTCCACCTATTCCTTCCCTCTCTTCCTGCACAGTCATCCCATAGGCCTATGCACACACACACCCTCTATTCCCTTAATAAACTCTTACAGTGGGTTTTGTTGTGCCTTATGGCTTCTCTCGTACAGTAAACAGCGCTGCTTAATAAATAGCAAGATCAGAAACAGAAAATGGACAGCTCAGCTCCAAGGTTTAGAAGGCACCTCAGGGAGAGCGGTGAGGGCAGCCTGTCGTCCGTGGGCCACCCAGGAAGAAACATAGAGGAGCTTCAGGGACTCTGACATCTCTCCTCTAGACTTATGTGTGGCTGGACCCTCCTGGGGGGGTGCTTGACGCAGCTGTGCGTGCCGCTCAGTCAGTAACCCCCTTGCCTCCATACCACTCTCTCAGGTCCTTATTACCTGCCTATCCCACCCGAGACACCTTCAGGCCTGGTCTATACTGTCTGCTCCAGGGTTACCTCCAATGTCAAGATTTCTGCCTCCCCATTACGCACTTGTGGACTGTCCTGGGAGCTCATAGTCACACCTGGGATTATCCTTGGATTTGGTTCAGAACAGAAAAACTCATCAGGTATCAAGACTGCCTCCTGAGCAGGAGGTAGCAGCCGGCTTCCCTCTATCTGACCTACCTATTTTCTCTTAGCTCTAGGAACATTCCTCTCAAAGACTATAATTTGCATAAAATAGTTTCCAAACGTATGAAGGGAGCAGACATTGGGAGGAAGCCCGCAATGACGGAGTTTCGTGCACTCGGTGTCTTTCCAGTGCCTGGGGTATCATCTTCCTGAATTAATGAGGTCTGGGCAAAGGCTGGAGCCCAGAACATGCTCCAAATTCAAGACTTTGTCATCCTGGCTGGGGCAGGACAGATGAGGAAAACTTTGGGCTGCCCTGAGTTTTCAGGATGTGCCAACACACAGAGAGGCTGTGGGTGACAGCAGGGAAGAGCCTTCCTTGTCCCTCCTTCCATTCTGATTCCTATGGACATCATCCTCTTCCCTTTGTCCACCCTGCTATCCACCAGCCAGCTAGCTGCTGCTTGCTCTTTCCCCTTCTTAAAGGCAGCGAAAGCAGGTTGTCAGAGATCTGGAAACAGGAGGGACCAGGAGGAGAATAGGTTGGGTGGCTGCAGCATGGGCCTAGGGTGCCATGAGTCCCCCTGAAGTCCACTGACTCAGAGGCCCTGGCTCTGGAGTCAGGTGGCACTGGTTTGCTTTGTTATTGAGGCAACGTTTCCTGTATACCAGACTGGATTCCAACTCCCTATGTAGCCAAGAATGACCTTGAACTTCTGAACCTTCTGCCTCTGCCTCTCAAGTGATGGGATTATACTTTGTGCTGCACCATGTCCTGTTTCAGCACTGGTTTTTAACCTCAATTTCTTCAGCTGCCACTGCTGACTAGCTTTTTCTTTGTGTGTCTTTGTGAGCTCAGAATCTCACTTGAGGCGAGGAGTGTTGGTGGATTGGCAAGTGCTGTGAGCAACTTGCTCATGACATGCTGTCTGTCATCGAGGCAGAACAGTAAACATTTCATTTGTTCTAAGACGTTTCTGAACCCCTAATATGTATAGGCACTGTACTGGCTGCAGGAGCTTGAAGAAAATGGGGGGTTTGGCATGAGAAAAACCCCTTCTTGTACTTACAAGCCTTTCACTAAAACATTTACACAAGTACGAGAGCATGATGCAATTTGTCTAGACCGTGGCGATCAAACTGAATAAAAGAAAGTACATGAAGGCCAGCCTCTCAGGGACAGAGGCTCGTGCGATTTCCTTGCCCCTCCCCCTAAAGCATGGAACGATGCAACACAGAACTGGAGAGAAGCTTTGGTGTTTGTTTGGAGAGTTCATTTTGTATGCAATCCACAAGCTGTTTACAGAAAGAAGTAAATGTGACCTGATGTTTCAGCTCCAGGCACAGTGTCCCAGACATTAGCGAAACCCACAGGGTGCTTTTCGCTTCTCCAGCATGGCTCCACCTCCCTGACTGTCTGGCTTCCTTCCAGTGAAATAATACCCACAAACTCTACCTAAAAATATTTCATGAGATATGTGCCAGCCTGTAAAACGTAGTTCCAAAAAAGGCTCAAGAATGCAGCATCCATTCACTGACATCCACCCATCCACCCACTCACCCACACATCTATCCACCCACCCACCCACCTACCCATCCACCCATCTATCCATCCACCACCTACCCATCCACCCACCCACCCACCCACCCATCGATCTATCCAACAAATGCTCATTGACAGGTCCTGCTTACAAAGCAATGTGTGTCAGGGACAAAATGTTAAAAGACAAACATCCAGTGCAGACAGTATTCCAGGAACACTGTAATGATTGGATGTTCAAGGTAGTACTCCTATCACCTGGGATGGAAGGGGAAGCAGCTTCAGGGTGCTAAGAGTCCTGGCATCATCCACTCACTCTTTGCTTCTCCTCTGTCTTCTCAGTTTTCATTCATCTTGTCTCCCTTTCCTTTGGAAGACACGAATAAAAATTGGATGAAGGATCTTACAGAACAAAACTCAAGCCATAGTTGGACTCACAAATCTCTTCCAAAACACCGCCAGCAAGAGGCGGTTTCTGCTGTACTTAAATACTTCCACCAATAGGAAACTTCCCTGGGCTGGGGTAGAACTCATGATCTTCCTTCATGCCTTAGCTTCCCAAGTGCTAGGATTGGAGGTCTGGGCCAGAAGACCCAGCAGGGACTCCGTCCTTCATGGAAAACTCTTTAAAGAGTTCTTTGCCCCAATTAGTTGGCTCAGCAAATCTTTACAAAGCTGTGAGCAGGTTCCTACACCATGAATCCCAGGCAAATCTGACCTAGCACCTCCAGAGGCCCTGCTCCTTTAAGGGCACCTCTTCTCTTGTCTCATTTTTCTACACCATACCTTCTCAAGTGGGTCTTAGTGGGATAACCAGCCAGGCACGACCCTTGTCTCTCCAGAGCTGATCCCAGGCTTCAAGTGTGGTCTGACTCCTGTCCCTGTGGGCTCTTCAATCTGAGAATTGTGTTCATATAATGAGGCTCAAGAAGCTGTTAATGGTTTTGGCAGCAAAGCCCATTCCTGAGGTACAGGACAGACATCCACAGATACTCCTCCCGTCCTTTCACATATGTGGGTTTTTTTTTCCCCCAAGACAAGGTTTCTCTGTGGAGTCCTGGCTATCCTGGAACTCACTCTGTAGACCAGGCTGGCCCCAAACTCACAGATTCTCCTGCCTCTGCCTCCTGAGTGCTGAGTCTAAAGGCGTGCGCTTTTTACCTAGATGCCACAAAGAAAATTAAGTACCTGGTGCCCCTATGCCCGGCTTCTCACACATGCTTAGAGGAAACATATTCTCTCCTCTGTCTCTTATGTGGGACAGCTTTCATCTATATTCAGAATCTAAAACCTGCACTTGCTAACCAGCCCAGAAATGCCACTTGGGCCTCAGAGCCCCAATACCCTCAAATCATCATTCCAACACACAGCTCCCTGCCTTGTTGTTGGGGGAAAGGAAGGACCCTGGCTAAGACCTTTGGTTCTTAAGGCATTTCCCCCAGATTCTACCTGGCATAGCGCTGTGTTGGAGTGGCTATGACATTAACACACTTATTAGCTTCTCAGGTCTTTTGAATCTTGCTTACATAGCTCAAGAAGACCTTGTAAGTTCATTTTGCCTCCAAGAAAAAGAGAGACGGAGACAGAGATGCAGAGAGAGATGGATACAGAGATGCAGAGAGAGACAGGGGAGAGAAAAGGGAGGGATTGCGGGGGGAGATTGTGTTTTGCATGACTGTTTGTATCCCAAGGAGCCTGCCAATGGGTTACTGAACACTTCTTCATGAGCTAGGCTCATTCATACACACACTTACTCATTTTGGAGCGTTTACTCAATATTGCCAAGCAAAACTTACTCTTTGGAGCACTTTTTACCTAGATGCCACAAAGAAAATTAAGGCAAACAAATACATGGTAGAGAGTATTTACCCTTTGCTAAAGTGCCCCAAGGGTGCTTGCCTCTTAAACTGCTTGGTGATTGCCAGGCAGCAGCATTCAGTATACATAGAGACCTGTTGTGAATGGATTCATTCAGCTAGCTCTGAAGGAGGCCTGGAAGGCGGCTGGCTCACCCCATGACCTGGAAATACCCAGAGTCCCCCCATACACCTTCTGTTCCTTCTAAATGGCCACTGGCTAGCACAGAAAATGCCATGGGAGCCTCAGCCCCCCTGGACCCTTACACCATTAATTCTACCTCAAAACTTCCTTTCTTGTTCTTCGGAGGGAAGGAAGGACTCTAAGGTTTCTGCCCAGTCTCCCCAGCAGAACACTTCACTGGATGGCAGAGACTGCATTGTGATTCATGCCAGGAAGTGGGTGGAGTTGGACTAGTGGAGCCTTTAGAGATCTGGCCTCTGGGGTAAAACACTTACTGTGGCTAGAACACCATTTTCATAGGATTAGTAGAGAAATTAAATCCATAACAACTATGAAATGTTGAAGTCAATTCCAGGCTTCTAGCAAGCCTTCGTAAATGTTAGCTATTGTATTAGTTAAAGGCACTGGCCAATACAAAACACGGCACCCACCCAAAGCCCTCCTGACTGCAGCTTAGAAAGAGGAGGGGCGTCTAGGGGTGCTGCAGGAGTTTGTCCAGCAGCTCAGAGAAGGCGAGGGCGAATGCTGCTGAAACGCTTTCTGTTCATCCCCTCGTGGTGGCAAGAGGGCTGTCATAGCTCCAGCAGCCATGGCATCCTTGCTTAACACATCAGGAAAAGCCTTCTCAAGCAACCCCTGACATCACTGACTGGGAAAGGAAAGCTTTCCTGGGAATCCATGAGACCGTTTCTGTTCAGGTCTCAAGCATCAGAATCGAGTCACACCGCTGTCCTCTTCTACAAAAGGCAAGGAAAGTAGGAACAGAACATTAGTGGGGTACACAAGTCACAGGTCATTGCCAGGAAAAGGGAAAGGGCCAAAATGTGACAGTGAAGAGTGTGGTGGTCATTACCAGCCCCAGTTGCCTTTCTGCCCATCCCCTTCCCACTGGCAGCCACTACCCAGGGCCTTCATGCCGGTTGTGAGCCAATATCGCCTAAGTCCTCTATTCTGGACAAGAGCGGTCTTCCGTGACCTCTTCCTGTCCACATGGATAAGTGTCCTTTTGTTCCTCATTCCTCAGAAGTCTATGCTAGTCACAGTCACTGATACTGCTTCATAACAAACAACCCTAAACAAAAATAAATACTTCTGTCTTTCTGGAGACCTGAAGCGACTTTTGTCCAGGATGTGCACTCAGGATGCCTACATGGCCACCATTCTAGTACCCTGACTAAGCAACACCTTCTCTTAGGGGAATGCTAATGCTCTCATGAGGACAGCATCTCCAGGAGATTCTGTCCCTTATGGGAGAGTACGGAGATCAAATCTTGTATACCCTGGTTAGCTTTAACT
Organism: Peromyscus leucopus; assembly: GCF_004664715.2. Taxonomy (NCBI): domain Eukaryota; kingdom Metazoa; phylum Chordata; class Mammalia; order Rodentia; family Cricetidae; genus Peromyscus; species Peromyscus leucopus. Next base: position 3,004,251 of record NC_051071.1, on the reverse strand, counting down.
GTCAACTTGACACAGCCTAGAAACATCTGAGAGAAATTTCCTAGATCACATTGGCCTGTGAACATGACTTTGTAGAAATAGGGACATGTCTTGATATTTTTTCTTTCCCTCCCTCCCTCTCTCCCTCCTTCCCTCCCTCTCTCCCTCCTTCCCTCCCTCTCTCCCTCCTTCCCTCCCTCTCTCCCTCCTTCCCTCCCTCTCTCTCTCCTTCCCTCCCTCCCTCCCTCCCTCCCTTCCATTTGCTTCAGGACAGGGTCTCACTACGCAGCCCTGGCTGTCCTGGAACTCACTCTGTAGACCAAGCTGGCCTCAAATTCACAGAAATCTGCCTGCATCTGCTTCCTGAGTGCTGGGATTAAAGGTGTATATGCCACTAAGCCCAGTTGATTTCTTTCTTAATGTAGAAGAGTCCAGACCACTGTGAGCAGCACCATCCCTAGGCAAGTGGTTCTGAACAATTTTAATAAACAAATGAATTAATAACATTAATGAATAATTTTCCCAATGAATGTTATGTAACCAACCATTAAAGATAAAATGATGGATAACACAGCAGTGCTGTGGGATGGTCTGTATGTCAAATTGCTCTGATTGGTCAATAAATAAAACACTGATTGGCCAGTGGCCAGGCAGGAAGTAGGTGGGACAAGGAGAGAGGAGAATTCTGGGAAGCAGAAGGCTGAGGCGGAGAGACACCACCAGCTGCCGCCATGACCAGCAGCATGTGAAGACGCCGGTAAGCCACCAGCCACGTGACAGGGTATAGATGTATGGAAATGGATTAATTTAAGCTATAAGAACAGTTAGCAAGAAGCCTGCCACGGCCATACAGTTTGTAAGCAATATAAGTCTCTGTGTTTACTTGGTTGGGTCTGAGCAGCTGTGGGACTGGCAGGTGACAGAGATTTGTCCTAACTGTGGGCAAAGCAGGAAAACTCTAGCTACACAGCAGCTTTCAATTCATAATCTGAGATGGATATGAGTGGGAACACTTAACGGCTGTTCTACTTAGGGCTTCTGTCCCTGTGATAAAACACTATGACCAAAAGCAACTTGGGGAGGAAAGGGTCTATTTTAGCTAAGAACTCTCAGGTCACACTCCGTCACCAAAGGAAGTCAGGGCAGGAAATCAAAGCAGGAACCTTGAGACAGGAATTGAAGCAGAGGCCATCGAGGGTCACTGCTTACTGGCTTGTCCCTCAGAGTCTGCTTTCTTATGCAACCCAAGAGCACCAGCCCAGGGGTGGTACTGCTCTGAATAAATTAATCAAGAAAATGCCCCTGCAAACATGCCCACAGGCCAATCTTATGGAGGCAATTATTCAAATTGAGGTTCCCTCTTCCCACGTGACTCTAGCTTGTGTCAAGCTGACAAAGACCAAGCAGTGCAATAAACAGAAAATGTCATTGGTAAGTGACACCCATGCCTTGATGGTGGCCTATCACTTGGGAACACCATGAAGTGGCTTCTTACAAAACTCTAATACAAAGAGTTTTCTTGTCCCATACAAAGCAGCAAGCATCCTCTGCAGTGGCTAAAGGACTTGAACATTCAAATTCACACAAACACCTGCACACGGATGTTCATAGTAGCTTTATACAGGATGCCAAAACATAGAAGCAATCAAAATGTCTTTTGAGTATGTGACTAGGTAAACAAACTGCAGTGTGTCCATACATTGGAATATTATTCAGCATTTCAAAACATGAGCCAGGAAAGCATGAAAAGACATGGAATAAACTTGAATGCATATTACTAAGAGAAGGGCACCCACTTAACTGAAAATGCTGCATTTTGCACAATCTCAATGACATTCTGGACAAGGGAACACTAAAGAGATCGTGAAAAGGTCAGTGGTGAGCAGGGCCTTGGGGAGGGGAGGGGTGAGTAGGCTGAGCATGGAGGATACTCAGGGCAATAAAACAACTGTGTATCCTATATAACGGCGGGCGTTTGTCAGACCCGCAGATTGCCCACCACAGAGTGAACTGTGATGTTAGCTACAGTAACTACAGTAGTTTTCTCACTGCTGTGTTAAAGCCCCTGACAAGATCAATTAAGGAAGGAAGGGTGCATTTCACGTCACAGTTTAAGGGTACTGTCCGTCACGGTGAGGAAGTCATAGCAGCTGGAACGTGAGGAGGCTGGCTGCATTGTTAGCACAATCAGGAAGCCAAGAGCCGTAAATGCTGGTGCTCATCTATCTGGCTTTCTCCTTTTCATCCAGACCAGGGTCCCAGCCCACAAGAATGGCACCACCCACATTCAGGGTGTCGCTTCTTATCTCAGCTCAGTCTAGAAACTCCCTCACACAGGTGCACAGAGTTTTGTTCCCAGTTGCTCTAAATCCTATCAGGTTGACAGGATTAACTATTGCAATGACCTATCACTCCGCCCCAGGGACGGGCACTAGCAATAGAGGGCATGCAGGAGGCTGGAGGGGTATATGGAAATTCTGTATTTCGTCTTCTTTATTGCAAAACAGAAACAGCTCCCTCCTCACAGTCCATTGTCGTAGAGAAGAAGATGATGAAGTGCTTTGAATGGGTCTGAACACGGAGTAGTGATAGCACACTTTCCATAATCCACTTTCCCTGGGCGCACATGAGGCCTTTCTCTCAGGTGAGTTTGAACTGACTTTTGAAGGGTAGGTACCAAGCCCCAGCACAGTAAGAACAAAGAAGAGCTGGTCAGAGAGGGGCCTGTGCAAAGGTCCATGCAAGCTCCTTATCTGCACAGTCGCTCATGCACGGCCAGGTGCTTAGAGAGCTGCCCGCCACACAGAAGCTGCTGGGAGAATGTTCAATGACTGGGTGGTTGGTCTCTCGACTGGACAGAGTCAGGGAGCTTTGTATCCCAACTAGGGGCAAAGGGCAGTCACAAGCGTGAGCTCTGATCACTCCACATTGGACAAACAGGGCTCGTCCCTGGGACAGGCTAATTCTCCCTCTCCCAGCAGCCGTTAGTAGCCTGGAGTTCTTTGTCTGGGGATATACACGCAACCAGAAATGGACTCAGCAGGCGCGCGCGCACACACACACACACACACACACACACACCCCAATATGTGTAACAATAATAATCAAAGAAAATAGGTTATCAATTTGAGGGGGGACCTGAAGGGAGTTCTAAGGAAGGTTTCTAAGAGAGGCTGGAGAGGAGTATAATACTATTTCAATAATTTTAAAACACAATTTTAAAAAGCTGGGTGTGGTAGCACAGACCTTTAATCCCAGCACTCAGCAGGCAAAGGTAGGTGGATCTCTGTAGTTCAAGGCCAGCTTGGTCTACATAGTGAGTTTCAGGACAGCCAGGGCTACACGGAGAGACCCTGTATAAAAACATACCCCTCCCCCCAAAAGTATGAGCTCTGCATCCTCTGTCTGTTCTGAATGCCTCATGGGTCTCAGAGGGTTCCAGTCACCCTCTGGCTGGGGAAAGCATTTTTAGGGTTGATGCTAGTGCATAGATGGGACTTTGGATGGCAGAGAAGGGCTTGGATGGCAGAACTGAGCTTGGATGGCAGGCTCTGGTATCATGCTATGTTGTATGTTATGAAGAAGCAAAATCAGAGTTGGGAAAGTCACAGTTCAGGATGGTTCAGTATTTCTTAACTCTGAGTCAACAGCCTGGGGGCTAAGTCATGCTCTGGTGGATTTGGCTGCTTTGGCCAGTTAAGCCCGTTTCCATGAAGACACTTGGTGCAGAGGGGGTTGAGCCTGAGCGGGGAGGAGGAAGCTGTCTCTGGGGCCCTGGGCTCTGTCCACAGGTCCTGGCACCAGGCCACAAATCCTGGCCTCTGTCTTTGCAGCTTCCTCTGCAGGCCCCAAATAGAGACTGATATTGTTTTCCCGACCATTACCTCTGAGGGTTCCTGGTTCCTGGACCAGAACACAGCATCATGTCATGTCCTAGCCAGTGCCCATGTCTTTCCAGTGGCTAAGTGCTGTCCTGGCACTGAATATGGACATGTGTCAGGTGGCCCTCCTTACTGTGACTCACCAACTCAGGCTGGAGGAAGCGAGGGAGGTATTTTTAAAAGCAATTTTCAGAATCCTCCTACTTGTCACTTGCTTTAAAGTTTGAAGGCTTGGGGTCCCCTGTGGCACAAAGGACATGTCCCCACACCATGCTGAGGCTTGGCCAGGCTCTTCACAGTGACTCCAGTCTGTTAGCCAGTCTTGGTTCAAGAAAGCAGCATGTTAATGTGGTGGCACATTCCTATAATACCAGTACTCAGGAGGCTGAGGCAGGGGCATTCAGGGTTTGAGGCCAGCCTGGGCTATTTAGTGAGTCCCAGGCTGGTCTAGGATAGAGGCAAGGAAACAAAGGAAGGAGGGAAATGCTAATGGAACATAGCCTGTTGGTTCGCCCTTCAAAGCTGAGTCCCCTTTGTCTTACATGAACCTGAGCTGAGTCTCCTCTGCCTCTGCAGGAGTCAGTGGGACAGCTGTCTTGGGACCCCTCTCCTCTGCAGGAACCAGTTGGGGAGCTATCTTGTTGCCTCTCATGAGTGCCCAGAAATATTTTTTGTTTTTTTGACAGCTTTTGACAAATCAAATCCCACTGCCTTTGTGGAGTGCTCCCTGTGAATTGGTGAACCACTTGTCTTCTCCACGGCTCAACTGCCTCATCTTTGAAACAGGAAACTGGACCCTCTTACCTGCACCGCTGTGGCAGAGCCTGCTCCTCACTAAGTAATGGTCACTGACCCCATCCCTACAGGAGTTTTAGATCATAGGTGTAGCAGGAATCTTAAAAGTTCTTATTAATAAAACAAACCCGGAGCCAAGTATTGGGGTGAACACTGGAAAATCAGAGAGACAGAACAGGCCACAGCTTCCTCACCTCCACAGTTCCTCAGCTGATCCTGTTTCCTCAGACTGGAAGCTTCAGTGTCCTCATCCTAATGGCTCTCAGTTGAACTGCTGCTAGAAGCCTGAAAGCTTAACCAGTCAAATGCTTCTAGTTTCTGGTCTCCACACCTTATATATCTTTTTCTTTCTGCCGTCACTCCCTGGGATTAAAGGAAATGTGTGTCACCATACCTGGAAATGTGTGTCACCATACCTGGCTGTTTCCAATGTGGCCTTGAACTCACAGAGATCGAGGGATTTCTCTCTCTGGAATGCTAGGATTAAAGGCGTGAGTGCCACCATTTTCTACCCTCTGTATCTAGTGGCTATCTGTTCTCTGACCCCAGATAAATTTATTAGGGTGCACAATATTTTGGGGAACACAATACCACCACACATAGGAGCAGAGGAGAAAACTAGAAGAGTCTTGGCCTATAGGAGTTGACATTCTAGTAAGAAGCAGGCACCTAGGGAAATCACATTAAAATCTCAGGTAGTGGAAACAGTAGCCTGTGGATGGGTCACTCCAGAGGACTGGCTACCTAGATCTTAACTATGAAGAAATGAAATTAAAGTGGGTGCTGGGCACATGACCTGGGTGACGAGCTGCTCCCAAAGGTCTCATGGGGACATTAAGGCAAAGACCCCAGAGACAGTAAGAAGAGCCACATGTGGAAATGTGGGTTCCATACTCCAAATAAAGGGACAGCAACGCATGGACTCAGAGGCAGGAGAGTGCTGGGCACATTCTAGAAACATCCAGGGGGCCAGGATGGCCACAACAGAGGACAGCACACGGAGGTGGTAGGAGCTGGATCCCATCATGCGGCTTTCATGGACCAGTCGGGTTATTCTAACAATGGCAGAGAAGGAGTCTGAGCAGTGAGTAACAGGCTCCCAGTGTTCACATGTGCACCTGTGCTCAACACAATCTCAAACCCACAGAAAAGATTCGGGTGTTGTAGCAACAGTGTTCCTTTCGTGGGTTACCTGAATGTAACTTGTTAGCACGATGCCTGCTGCCCCGCAGGCGCATTAGTGTATTTTCCAAGAGACAGGAGGTCAAGTCTCAAGGTCCCGTCCCATCCCATATTCACATATCCCAGTGAAGTTCTTTATCACAGGCAAGTCCTGTTCAGAATCACACCTTACCTTTAGAGTCAGGTCCTACTAGTCTCCTTTGATCTGGAATGTTCCTTCTACTGTCCGTGAGGCTGAGACCTTGGCCCTTCTAAACATCACATGGCGTTTTGTTGTTGTTGTTTTTACAGTGTCCCTTATGATGGATGATGGACTCTGGGAACTGGGTCCCTTGAATTCCAGTATTACACAGGGACTTGGGGTAAATGAGGCCTAGGTCCTCTCCTCTAGGAAGAAAGGTATCTCCCTGTTAGAGACTCAAGCTACAACACAGAACGAGTGGAGCCTGCGAAGACTTTTTGCAGCTGGATTGCAATTGGAGGAGTTGATGGGAACTCACAGGGTTTGGAATCACCATAGAAACAAACCTCTGGTCTCCTCTCTAAGAGTTTCTAGACTGGGCTAGTGGAAGAGAGAAGGCCCACCATAAATGGGAGTGGCACCATTCTGTGGCCTGGAGTCCTGCCCTGAGTACAGAGGAGAAAGCAGGCGGGGCTCCAGAGTCCATCTTCCTCTGCTTCCCCACTGCAAAGGCAGTGGGACCAGCCTTCTGCTCCTGCCACCATGCTCTCTCCCACTCTGATGGACTGTATCCTTGAAAACTGTAAGTCCATCCGTCCGTCCGTCCGTCCCTCCCTCCCTCCTTCCCTCTCTCCCTTCTTTCTTGACAAGTATTAGGCCCATCAATAAGAAAATTCACTAATACATCTCTCAATCTGCATCTGGCTGCCATTCCATCCATGCTGAATTTAGGGCATGCGTCTGTTCTGTGTCTTATTGGGCAGCATAATATTTCAGCGTCCTGTTACTGGCAATGCTCACATGGATGGACCATGAGAACTCACCAGGCTCTCCACTGTATGCTGCTATTTTTACCATCTTCCTGTCTGAAGCTGACAATCATCTTTATGCACCTACTCTATTCCTTGTCAGACTTTCAAATTCTTCAGCTATGTGTCACCCATGTTCGGGTTTCCTGTCTTACTTATTGCTTATAACTTTCTGTGTGTTTATATTGAAATTGCCCCTGAAATGGCTGGGTGTAGCTACTTTGCTTTTCTGCCTTGTTCTCATCATTTTTGAACATTTACTTTTCTGGGTAAGAGGGTGTCTCAACCCATGTTGTGTAGCATGGTTGTCTTAGTTAGGGTTTCTATTGCTCTGAAGAGACATCATGACCATGGCAACTCTTATATGAAAACCTTTAATTGGGGCTGGCTTACAGTTCAGAGGTTCGGTCCATTATCATCATGCAGGGGAGCATGGTGACATGCAGGCAGACATGGTGCTGGAGCTGAGCGTGCTACATCTTGCAAGCAACAGGAAGTTGACTGAGAGACTGCATTATTCTGAGCACAAGAAATCTCAAAGTCTGCCCCACATGACACACTTTCTCCAACAAGGCCATATCTGTTTCAACAAAGCCACACCTCCTAATAGTGCCACTCCCTTTGAGATTATGGGGGCCAATTACATTCACACTATCACAATGGTGATTCCATTACAAGAATGGTTCTTGACTTTCCAAGTGCTGTGACCCTTTAATACAATTTCTCGTGTTGTGGTGACCACCAACCATAATATATATATATATATATATATATATATATATTATATATATTATATATATTATATATATTATATATATTATATATATATTCGAGACAGGGTTTCTCTGTGTAACAGTCCTGGTTGTCCTGGAACTCTCTTTGTAGACCAGGCTGGCCTCAAAATCATAGAGATCCACCTGCCTCTGCCTCTCAAGAGCTGGGATTAAAGGCATGTGCCACCACCGCCAGCCATAAAATTATTTTTGTTGCTACTTCATAACTATAATTTTGCCACTGTTATGAATCTTAATGTAAATATCTGATTTGCAGGAAATCTGATAGAGAATCCCTGTAATTTTGATTCCTCAAGGGGACAAGACCCACAGGTTGAGAACCATTGCATTAGAGTACAAGGGAGCTAAAATTCCCAACACCTGGTGACATGCAGGCAGTGATGCCCCAGTGTCTGCCCCATACCCACTGCTGTGGGGAGGTTAATTTGAGTTGATCTGTGCTGACCAAGGTGAAGAGCCAGCCTGTGTACTGACTGTAGCACACTTATGACAAAACCATCTAATGGTGCCTTCCTCAACAGACACTGGTTGCTAAGCAACTGAAGACTGGGCGGTTCTTCGATTGCTGGTTCCCTCTTACGTCTTGCACTTCCTATGCTGACTTTTCCATCTCCCTCCCTGGCATTTGAACTTTGGACAGTCATAAATACCTTAACCAGATCTTTGGCTGTCTTGGTAGAACGAGAACTCTTGCTGGCACAGGTTCAGCACAGTTTCTCATAGATAGAGGGATGAGGCACAAATGGACCGGAAAGGGTGTGGCTACCCCATTCAGGTTATTTACCCTGTGGCTATTTCAGGATGGAAAGTAACCAGAGCTCAAAGGTGCCAAGTAATGTGCCCAAAGATATCCAGGAGGCTGGTTGGTGCCAGCCTTGGATATCTTCTTGGGGGGCACTCCCCAGCTCCCCACCTTCACAACAAATTCTTTGAAGCATAGCAACATCTCCACATTATGGAAAGCCTTTCTATTACAAAATTTCTAACAAGATTTTTAACAAAATTTTGCCCTTACATTAATTTGCAATAGCTGTGATTTCGTAGGCTGACAAACTTAAGGAGAAATTCTTGCAATGTGAGAAAATTTAAATCTTTTACCTGTTATGAGATTTTTTTAGGTATAATTAATTGGGCAATTTAATATGTTGACACTGTGCTACCCTGTGTGGACATTTAATTAAGCATTTATTAGGTTTGACTTTGCAGTTTTCTTTTCTCCTGGTGGAGCCAAAAAATACTCTTCGGGTTCTCCAACATTTTTGTTGGAAAGTCCTGCTAGCTAGCTGTTGGGGAGTGCCAGACTTTGCCTAGGCCCAGGCCATTTTCCTCCATGCCCAGTCCTGGCCCACTGTGGGGAGCGGGGTGCCTCTGGTCCTTGAACTTGGCTGTGAGTGGAATCCCTTTCTCAATACTGCTAGCCTGTGCACTCCAGAGACACCACAATTTGACCAGGTCTTTGCCTGACTCAGTGGATCCCAGACTTAACTTGGCACAGCTTCAACTTTCTCATAGGTGGGGGGATGAGGCACAGAAAGGGTGTGGAGCCCTGGTGTGGCTCTCTCAGGCTCCTGACATGAAATATCATCCCCTGGTGGCTTGGGCAACTGACTCTTCTAATAGGGCTGGAGGCTGAGGTCTAGAAATAATGACCCAGCCCATCCCACATTTGGAAGTGCTCATGTCTGGAAGGGTTCACGTCACCCTGGCTCAGACACTTTCTTGCAATGTCCACATACTGCTGAGGGGAGTCATTTCTCTGATCTTTAGGTAAAGATTCTAGGGTTTTCCAGCCGTGATCTCAGCACCCCACCTTCCCTTCGTTGAATCTTTAGCCATTGTGACCCAAGTGATCCCTGAGCACCACACCTGGCCTGGGCTGGGTAGATACTCAGTGTATGCTGGTCAGGGAGGAGGGTCCTTTCCAGGAGAGAAGGTGGAGGCACAGAGGAGTCTGGGTCATTGTAAACAAAAGCCAGATGCTGTAAGGTTCTGCAGAGCAGAGAGGAGAGATTTTTATTATCTTCATATAATTAAGTTGTTGATTTTATGGGGGGCTGTGTTGCAGTTTGTGTGTGGAGCTCACAAGACAATTTTCATGGATTGGTTTTGTCCTTCCACCCTGTGGATTCCGGGAATGAACTCAGGATGACCATCTTGGTGGCAAGTATGAGCCATATCGCTAGCCCAAAGAGAAATCTTTCTGTGGGCTGGACGACTGTTTTCTTACCTACAGCCAAACCAAGAGCTGACAGTGGTAACCCAGGGATGCTGGTTTTTGCCAGACTGCTTGAGGACAGAGACTAGAGACTTAGAAAATGCAAACTCACCCTCCTCACCCATTTTCTCAAAGCCTCTGGATTAAGGCAGCTGTCTGGGAGTTTGGGAGATGGGAAGCCAGCTCTGGCTGAGGTACACACGTGCCTGGTGACTCTAAGAGAACCCCTCACCCTTTCCACGCCTTTGCTTTCTCCCCAAGAAACCAGAAGGCTAGGGACTGGCGCTTTAGCTCTGTGGGTAGAGCGCTTCCCTAGCATGCATGAAGTCTTGGGGTCAATCTCTAGTACTGCAAAACAGAGCGTACAATACACCCATAATCACAACCCTGTGAAGGCAGAAATAGGAGGGGTCATCACTCTAGAGTGAGTGCGGGGCTAGCCTGGGTTACAGGAGATCCTGACTCCAAACAACCCAACAGAGCAGAGTTCCTCAGGCAACCCCAGGGCAATCCTGTGAGATGCAGTGGCTCCTGAGGTCTTGCTGGGGATACCAGTTGCACACAGTAACAAGTCCCCAGCTGGGGCAGTTCTTCCTGCTTCTCCGGATCATCTTTGAGCAGCCAGGCTAGGCTCTGAGCCCGGCTGTGGGCACAAAGCAAGCGTTGCCCAAGTTGGGTCAGTGAAATTGTAACAGACAAAATGTGGACCGGCTTCAGAGGGGCTCCTTTTACCCCCTCTGATGGTTACAAGCCATCAGGGTGCTGAGCGTCAGCAGTCACAAGCCTGCGCAGTGCTTTTTTGCTGTCCAGAGCAGCTGTCACATCCTTGAACCCAGATGACCCTCCAAGGCACCCTGCTGGGCGAAGCGGACATGGCTGGGAATCCATTCAGTACCATCAGAAGATCTAGGCTGGAGCACAATAGCCCCATGAACTATTGTTGCTTAGCGGCTCTTTGATTTCCTTAGCCTCTTTCTTGGAGCCTGCCCCCTGACTCCGGCTCCTTTGTCCTCTAATATAGCTCCTGCCTGTTCTTGGTTCCACCCTCCCCCAATACACATACCAGGTCAGGAGGAGAAAGCCAGTGTATCCACCCCCAGGTTTCTCACTTTTGATCTTCACTCCTCTGACCAAATAGAAGATGGCTTCAGGGACCAGCATTCTGGCTCAATTTGGAGTGACCTGGTTGGGTCACTGTATCTTTTCTCCTTTGTAAAGATGACAGTTTCGCCTGAGGTGACATTTGTGGAAGTTTTACATTCTCCAGGGCATTGTGCTCAGTAACAACATCCTTGCAGAGTTAGATCTGTAACTGTCTGCTCGACAGCGGTGAAGAGATGTGGCTTTAGGGTGATGACCTGCCTCAGGTCACCCTGTGGGTAGGGGATGAAGTCAGGACACTACCTGATCTCTCCGGACACACATCAAAGCAGCACAGAGACCTCGTGGGCCCTTTGTCCAGTTCCCCCATCAGAGCATCTTGAAAAGCTGTAGTTCAATATTACACCTGGGACACTCGCTCTGATACAACCCACCATCTTACTCGGGCTTCTACAGGTGTACCCGGATCCATGAGTGTGTGTGAGTAACATTAGTGTGATCCCAGTCAACCCACAGGGCAGCTTGATTACCCCCCCAGTCCCCTCCTGTTCCTTTCTAAACACATCTCCTGTTCTCCCTCCACACTTCATCCCTTGTAACCACCAAATGTCTAGGATCTTGGTATTCCAAGGAAGTTCCACCAACAGAAGCATGTGCTTTGGGGAGTGACTTTTCACTCAGCATAAATCTCATGAAACTGATGATCCCAAGAACTCACCATTTGCTCATTGTACTGCTACGTAGCAATCTTCGGCATGAACAGACCATACCTCCAACAGAGGGCACCTAATTTCCAATTGTTGTTTGTGGTGGA